>NW_007249743.1:321073-361231 GCF_000164805.1 Carlito syrichta
GCTCCCACCCGCCTCACGGCTCTCGCGCACCGGGTCCCTCCAAGAAATCGGAGAAGACGCGTCCTGGTCCTGCGACTGTAAGAAATATTGCCATTTAACATTTCCATTTCTCTCTTTTTAAAAAAATTTATTTTAAACTTTTTTTGTTATAGATTGTGGGGTACAGTTAAGGGTTGGGTGGACAAGTGTGCATTGTTCAGGCATCCTTGTTGACGGGGGAGGGGTGTCCCCCGTCCCCAGACAGATAGTGACTGCCGTTAGTCCCACCTCCCCTCCCTAGCCCCCCCATATTTTCCCACCACTGTCAGTCCTTTTCTTATAGTGTTAGAATAGATGTTCAAGGTCCACTATATGAGTGAGAACATGTGATACTCAGATCTTTGTTTCTGTGAGAGGTCCCTTAGTATTATAGGCTCTAGTTCCATCCAGGTTGCTACGAAGTTTATGATTTTGTTCTTTTTTATGTCTGCGTAGTATTCCATCGCGTACATTTCTCAAGTCGGTTTTCAAAAGCCTACTGTAAGCCGGGCTCGGTGGCTCAGCCTGTAATCCCGCGCCTTTGGGAGGCTGAGGTGAGTGAATTACCCGAGCCTGGGGGTGCGAGACCCGTCGGGGCAACTTGGCGAGACCTCATCTCTACAATAAAATCAAAAATCAGCCGGGCGTGGTAGCGTGTGCCTGTAATTCCGGCTACTCGGAAGGCTGAGGCGGTAGGATCGCCGGAGCCCAGCAGGTCGAGGCTGCGGTGGCCGGGAGCGGCCACTGCACTCCAGTCTGGGCGACGGAGTGAGACTCCAACTCAGAAAAAAAAAAGAAAGCCCACTGTAAAAATTAACAATGTAAACACTTTCACTCCACAAGGATTGTAAGATAAGGAATATTTACTCCGTTTCATTTCTTTTCAATAATTCAGTGTTGACAGAAACCTACATTATAATAATGATAAAAAGGAATGGAGCACAATAATCCATGTGTTTCAAATAAGCACTCCAGAATTCCTGTTTTATGGCTTATTTGTCATTCGATCTCTGGTAAATGCAAAATCATTAGGAAGAACATTTCAAATATTTTTTACATTTTGAGAATACAATGGGGGACCCCCCAAAATGGAATTTATTTATTAAAAATTGTGTATTCTTCTAAAAAAAAGATATTTACAACATTCAGAATTTTCAGGCAACATAGGGAAGGGTGGCAGAAGTCTCTCTGAGCTGACCTTTTGCTTCGATGTTAGAGAAAAATTGATTTAACTCATCAATTCAACAAAACATGCTATTAGTAAACATTCAACCAATATAGAAATATTTAAAAGGGGAACATATAAGTTCCCTCATAATTCTAATCCCAGTATTAACAATTAAAAATTTGAAATTAAACAGTCTTTAATCTACTCTTTACTACCTAATAATATGGCTTATTCATAGCTTTTTTTCTTTTGATCTGTTACTTTTTTGTTCATAACCTTTTAAGGAAGATCTACCTTAGTCTTTTTAACAGTTATATAGTGCACAGGATGTATGAATTACCATATTGTGTAGGCTGTTCTGTATGTTACATGAAGGTTATATAATAATTTACTAAATAACTGTACCCCCATTGGCAGAAATTTGAATTTTCAGGTTCATGTTCTTTCATCTGGTCATGTTACATAATTTTTACCAGATTCTCCATAGATCTCTTAAGTCCAGAATTTACTAAGCTTGATCATTTGGGTCACCTGGTGTGAAAAATGTAAATAAGAGCTGGGTTCTAAAGCTTGCGCTCAGACTATTTCACCTTTTGTCCAACATGACAAAACCAATGACAATCCTTCCCCTTCTTGTTACATACCTCATCTACACTTAGGGAACAACATGGTGAAAAGTATTCAAGTTCAGTCAATGAGATGTTATTTTCAACACCCTCCATTTTTATTTGTCTGTGTCCAACGGAACACTAAGGTAATATAAAGCAGCTCCACCGATCACCAACTATGTTACCTTGGACAAGTCTTATGCATTTCTTAACCTCAGCTTTTTCATCAGCAAAATTGAAGAAAGAAATGCACCATCCTCATAAAGTTTCTTTGTGAGGCTCAAATGAGATAATGGAATATATTGTATTTATGGTGCTTAAATGTAATTGGCAACTACAGGTGCTATCAATATGCGAACTGCAAAGACTTTCAGAAGTACAAAAGTAAAGGTCTAAGTCTAAAGTTGATTTTTAAAATCCAAATCCTTTCAAAAAGGAGATTTCAACTACCCGGAGTAGGCATATGCTCTTACTATATGACTGTCAAAAAGTCACCTGATCAATTAGTTGCTCATTTTCTGCTTTGCTGGCTGTCATTTCACTCTTCACATAATAACTGGCCCCACCGAATGCTCAGGAGAGGGAACCTAACAGAGTTCTAGCTGGGTAGGAAATTATATATATTGTAAGCAGTATATATATATGTGCCAGATTATAATGAAATAAACAGATTGTAAGTAGTATATATATATATATATATATATATATAAGCCAGATTAAAATGAAATAAACAGTAATTGCTTATGCATATAGAACAAAATGCAATCTCCTTTAAACCACTGAAAAGCTGTTACCCTGTCAAGAGGCTTTGGAATTGTACATTTCAATTCTTTAGTTATTAATATCATCATAAACACATAAATCCTTTTTGGAAAAAAAAGTGTAGGACACAAGAAAACATTGCTCATTTTAGTTAACTAGAACAGTTTGCTAAACATATTTACCAGCTTGGAATAGGAAAAGTACTCTTTATTGTCAGCAAATATACTGTCACCCGTGTTTCCAATGCTTTGTCAGTGACTAGGGGAATAATCATACCATTTTCACGTTGCATTTAGAACATGACATGTAAGAATTCATTTTCCATACAGCAACCAGGAATCTTTAAAATCCATAAATCAGAGCCTGTCACTCCTCGTGTAAAACTCTCCTCTGACAGCTTCTTTTTGCACTCAGCCACAGTCAGACCCTTTGGCCTACAAAGACAGACATCATCTGGATCTTGTCCACTTGGGGTGGCTAGTATGGAATAACTTTCATTTTTGCATAAATACATTTGTATTGTTTGAATATTATATAAGGGGCATGTATTACTTTTGTAATTTTTAAAATGAAGAAAAAATAAGAGACTATAAACAAAAAGTAAGTTCCTCAGGGCTCCAAGATCTAGCTTAAGCAGCAGAAACCTCATAAGTTTCTCTTTCACTGGGCGCTTTTAAATAGCACATGAGTCCACTAGAGAGCCAATAATTACAAGTTTCTTGTTAGGCTCTGATAATACACCTTATCCTTTTTTTAAAAAAGCTATCTAGATGGGGCCACATATGATGAAAGATCCATGCTCAGAGAGACAAAGTGCTTATTGGCTCATCTTTGTAATCCTGTCCAGGTCCACATGGCAAACCTTGAAAGCACAAGTTTGTCTCAGTTTGCTTTCTTGCCTTCTTGGACTATAAACATGCATGTTATACGGATCCAAATTAAAAGAAAGGTAGCAGAAGCAAATGCCTGTAATCCCTTTCGCAAAACAAAGGCAAAAAGGCAGCCTTGACTCCAACTTATTAAAACATGGGAACAGAACAGTTTGTTGAAATGTCACAATTAAGAGCTCTGAAGAAGTATTCTTCAGGCCTTTGCATAGTGGGATACAGTATGCTAGATAAGAATGCCCTCTTCTCTTTCTGACAAACCCTGGTTGACAGAGAAACCACTAACTTGCAGGGAGCTTCTGAGTGTCCTTTTTTTAGGTGGGACCCTCTTCGCACCCCAGCCAGTGGGCAGGAACATTAGGATTCACATCCAGTCTGTTCTAGGCCCGTGGTTCCCAGTACTCAGGGTCCATGATTCCCAATACTCAAAAGGCATAAGAATTACCCAAGGATCTTATCAATCACCCAGATTCTCCCAAAGAATCAGGAAATCTGGGGCTGAGCTCAGGAATCTGCATTTCAACAAGTACTCCACATAATCAGATGCTGGGGACCACACTTACAGAATAAACATGCGTACACACACACACACACACACACACACACACACACACACACACACTTTCTGTTGTACCTTCTGCCTTTTCACTGATTTAAAATATCTCAGATTTGGAAAAGCAGAGGTCTGGAATTACTTACATATTTCCGGTCTCCATTCTTTTCTTGTATCCTAGAACACAAATATCTGAGACTAAGAGGTATTTAAATGAGTAACTGTTATTGATCAGAAGTTTTAAAAATACACAAAAGAAACTCATACTCTATTACAAGGAGAGCAAACAATATTCACAAGCCTTGAGAGAGAAGTAATCAATTTTTAATATGTTAAATCACCAAGGTGGAAATAATTACTCAAATTTTGGGGAAAGAAAGACTCAAACTTTATTGATCTAACCTTTCTGGACTTATGTCAAAAATTCACAGAGGGCTGCATAATTTAGAAACCCACTATTGTCTACTAGGATGTCCTTGCCCTCACAAAGTAGTTCATCCCTACTTCTGCTTTATTTATCTGGAGAGTTGTCAGTTCAGGATGCGATCACCTCATTTAAACCAGACATTGAAAATGGCAGTCAAGTTTGGTCTTCTATGGCTGAGCTGAACTTGAGCCTGGTATGTACCAAATGAGTAAAACAGAGCACTGTTTTTAATTTTCTGTTGTTCTCTCCATTCCAGACTGTCTGATGAGATTAAAGAATGAAAAGAACCATAGTGCAGCAATAGGCGACCTGGGTTTGAATGTAAGTCCTGCCTCTTTTAGAAATCGTAAGTTGCAAAAAGTTACTCTGCTAGTTGGAGTCCTCCCAGTTCAACCCGGCTATCACATAATCCTTTTGTGTTAATTAATTTTGTTTTTGTTCCCCTCTTACTTATTTTTGTTTCTCGCCGTCTGTTGCCACATCTCACCATCAATTCCACTCTTAAATGTAAGCCCCCAAAGAGCAAGAACTTTGTTTATTGCTGTGTTTATAGTGGATATAAAAATATTTCCCAGGTAGTTGGCACAAGGAGGGAAGGAGGAAGGCCAATAAGGAAAGAAGGAAGGAAGGAAGGAGAGGAAGGGGAGGAGAGAAGGAAGAAATATGACCTCACATATTGGTAATAAAAATTAATTGATAATTTTGCGCCTTTGGGAGGCTGAGGTGAGTGGATTGCCTGAGCCCACGGGTTTGAGACCCACCCGGGCAACTTGGTGAGACCTCATCTCTACAATAAGTCAAAAAATTAGCTGGGCATGGTTCCAGCTAATTGGAAGGCTGTAGTTCCAGCTACTTGGAAGGCTGAGGCGGAAGGATCGCCAGAGCCCAGCCAGTTGAGGCTGTGGTGGTGGGGAACGGCCACTGCACTCCAGTCTGGGCGACAGAGTGAGACTCCAACTCAAAAAAAATAATAATAATTGAGACAGTCCGTGTAAAAATTGCTTTAAAATTGCTTTAAAATTTATTATTTTTAAATATTTTTAATTTTTAATAAGAAACTTCCTAAAAAAGAGGATTTTACAGATAACATGGTAAGTTTGTTGGTAGTTTTCCAAACATAATAGTCTTTTTATTGCCTGTCAAAAATTATCTTTCTTGGGAATATCAATTCAGTTGGAACTTAAAAAGTAGTATAAATTTTTATTAGCACTTCCAAATAAACTGAAATTTGTTTTTTAGTACTATAAATAAAGGGGGTTGAGATTCTTCTAGTTGAAAGTATGTTCTGTTTTTAACTCTCCAGAAGAAAATAGCCTTAGTTGGTATTTCCAAATGTGTACCTTGCATACCTTTATGACCAAAAACAAGGAATATGCAAAGAAATGGGGGGGAAATGACCAGAAAAGGGGAGCCATGTTTATTTAAAGGATAGAGGAACTTTCACAGGAAAGATTTACTTTTAGATGTAAGATTTTTTCAGCTAAAAGAGTATGTATTTTTTTAGTTAAACACACACACACACACACACACGCACACGCACACAAAACTGAGGCTGAAAGATAAATGGCCTTGTATTCAAGGCTATACAGCTGATCTTGGAAGAACTGAAACTCCAATCTAGAACCACTTAGCCACAAGTTTTGTATTCTTTCCATTTACTTTCCTACTTGTTAACAGTCTATAAAGTTACAAAGTAAAAAGACAGGGTAAATATAGACTTCATCCAGGAAATCACAGAAGATAGAGACTAGGCTCGTTTTTGAAATTCCAAAAATTTATTTTCAAATTATATGTTTAAGAGATATATCTTCTCTTTTGCAGTTCATATGAAAATTTGTTAATATCTAATTCAACATGCTCCAAAATGTGCTCTATGAAAGACTAATTATGAGACATTGATAGATGTGTTATATTTTTTAAATGCTCCTATGACCAAATTAATTTGAGAAATGCTAGGTTAACAAAGATAAACAGATTTTTCTACCTCAGGACTTCTCAGAAACTTTACTATTGCAATGTACGTTATAATGGAGGCCAGTAAATGGTATTTCTCAACAGCATTTTAATCTTTTATTTGAAGAGCATTTCACAGGATTGTTTCTCAAAAATCCCTATTAGAAAGTGGGTAAAAGATATGAATAGATACTTCTCCAAAGACATATGAACAGCCAACAGATACAGGAAAAAATGCTTAGCCTCACTAATCATTAATGAAATGCACATTAAAACCACACTGAGAGAGTGGGAGTGTAAACTAGTATAACCTCTGTGGAAAATAGTGTGGCAATTCCTAAAAGATCTAAAAATCAACCTCCATATGACTCGGCAATCCCTCTTCTGGGAATATACCCAGAGGAACTCAACTCATTCTACAAAAAAGATACTTGTACATGCATGTTTATTGCAGCACGATTTACAATAGCAAAAACATGAAACCAACTGTGTTTCCCATTGAAAGAGGACTAGATTTTTAAAATGTGTTATGTATATATGATGGAAGGACAAAATTATGAACTTTGCAGCAAACTGGATGAATTTAGATTCTATAATACTCAGTGATCTATTACAGAAACAAAGAACTGAGTACCACATATTCTCACTCATAAGACCCTGAACATTTACCATAATATTCTAAGAAAGGGACTGGCAGTAGCGGGACACTGCCAGGGTTGGGGTGGGGACACAACATCAGTAAGGGTAACTGATCTCAAACTGATCTCAAAGTGGGGACCAAAGGGAGGCCCAAACTTTACCTGTACAATGACCATTTGTATACCTAATCCTAAATTGTACCCCACATCTTTTTTAAAAAATCCTTTTGGAGATCACTGGCCTCACTCTTCTATCTGGTGAGGCCAAAATGACTTTTCTCAAAATATTTGAGAAAGGATATTAGGAAAATCTTGTGGCCCGCAATTGACACGTACTAGCTTTTGAGTATTATTAACTGAACAGTAAGAATTGTAGGCTTAGAAAGAAGCATATGTCCTCTGATAGCCACTTCAAGTCTTTCTCGCTTCTTCAGGGTGTTGGGGCCCATGTCCAATCAATGGTTCCTCTTACAGATTTGCTCTACAAGTCTGAATCAGGAAGAGGAAGAAAGAAAAGAAAAGGAAGAGAGGAGGGAGGATAAAAAGACGGGAAGAAGGGAGTAGCATCTATGTATATGGGAATAATCTCTGTGCTGCCTTAATGCCCAGAAAGAATGACAGGTAAGCCCAGAATGACAGATGGAGCTACACTTATTGATGGGTAGAGAGTTAGGTCCAGGTATGAAATCTTAGGGAACATGAAAATACAAAAATCAATAAAAGAGTCTGCAAAGAAGCCCCTTCACAAAACATTAATGTACTGATTGAGCTCATCTAGCTGTTAGATTGTCTGCTGACTCATATTTACAGTCAATTGGAATGGAATCGTTTGCATAAAGACACTAGCCAATAGAATCGTGCTTTTCAGGGAGAGAGGAAATTAAAATATCTGCCTTGTATATAAACACATTATAATGTAAGCTTTCTATTGCAGACATGCTCTTCACCGTATCGATTAACTTTTTAAATACATTAAAGAATTTAATGCGGACAACCTGCAAGCAGGCACACAAGTAACTCAGGCATTCAAGTGATTGTGCTCTGCCTCCTAGCCTCCACCATGCTCTGAAAAGCTATCAGTCATTTCTTCTTCCATGGGACCCTGTCATGACCAGAATGAGTTCTTATCTGACACAAGCTTCTCCCATAATACATTTTTTCTTTTCTCCAGTATTGCTGTATAGAAGTGTGGAAAGTAGGGAAAAATTAGTGTTCTGGAGCCAGGTATTTGAGGCATTTGCAGCCTCAGCACTCAATTTACTAGCTCTGTGCCCTTGGGCAAGGTGTTAGGTTGAACTGTATAAAATTACCAATATTCACCTGGTTTTGATATATAAATATGGCAACTTCATAGGGTTCAACCTACCAACTAACTTTGTGGGTCTTGGATTTCTTATTTATGAATGAGACAAATACTGCCTTTAAGTGTGAAAACTACAAGCCTGAAGCATTTAGTACAATCCCGGCATAGAGTGGGAGTTCAGTAAATGAGAGCTGTTATTACTCGTAACTTAGACTATGTCCCATACATTCTCTTTTCCTCCTTCTGTTCCCAGTTCAGTCATCATCTTTCACTCATAGACTCACAATCTATTTAACAACTTCCCTTTTCTGTCTTTCACTTTTTTTTCCTTGAGTTGGAGTCTCACTCTGTTGTCCAGGCTGGAGTGTAGTGGCATTCTCAGGGCCACCGCAGCCTCGACCTGCTGGGCTCAGGTGATCCTTCTGCCTCAGGCTTCCAAGTAGCCGGAACTACAGGTGTGCACTACCACATCTGGCTAATTTTATGATTTATTGTAGAGATGACAAGGTCTCACCAAGTTTCCCAGGCTGGTCTCGAGTCCCTGGGCTCAGGCAATCCTCTTGCCTTGGCCTCCCAAAGTGCTGGAATTACAGACTTGAGCCACCGAGCCTGGCCTCACCTCTTTCCTAATCATGTCAGACATCTATTTACTTTGCCCTGCTCTCTTTCTGTTCCTTCCCCACAGTTTTCTGTCCATGTGAGTCACACAGGAACCTTACCATGGATAATGTGTGTAACAGTAATACATACCCCCGTTAGTAATAATGCAGTCTGACATCTGGAAATTCTATCAGATATTATATAGAACCTTTGCCATTAACCTCTATAGTCCTTGAAAGTTCTCAAAGCAGCTTTCAGAATGTCTGTGGAAGACTCTTCTACTCTTTTTTCATCTGCTAATTAAAACTGCTTTTATCAAGATCAAGAAACATGTTTACAAAGTAATATTTAGTTTTGTAATGGTCTCTTTTCATTACTCATTTTGTATCTGTGTTGCTCATTGTAAATGCATAGCATTTTAGCAGTCTGTGGTGCTTTAACGGATTAACCTTGGAACCTAATATACATTGCACTCCAGGAAGCAAATGATAGACTTGAAGATAAACTTTGGAAAAGTAGAAGGTTTTGCAAATTTGGAGGATGGTAGATTGTTAGAAACTTGCAGAGTGAAGAAGGAAGACGGAGGTGAGAAGGTTACAGAAAAGGCAATGTTCTGTTTTGTGAATTACCAATTCAAAACTAAAGCAAGTTGATACTTAATATCTCTTTACAGAAAATTATTTTGGTTGCTTCAGCAGATGTTTGAAATGTTATTTAAAAGATCTTCATGAAGCAAATCTGTTTGTATCTACTCTTAGCCTAGCAGGGCTCTTAATTTTGTAATATTCTTCAAAGCATGCATGCACATGAGAATTTAAAACATTATTAATGCATTATTTGGTAAAATGCTTTCATTTCAACAATTAATATAAAATAACCCATTAAAAGGTCATCCTATTATATATACTGTCTATTTGACAGAGATTTGACAGAGTGCATGTTACAAAAGGTTATTTTCAATAAAAATTCACTGAATTCACAACTTGATATGAAATATTATATAAGACATGGTAATCTACAATCTACATTACTGCTAAGCATGATGGCATTGCTAAAAGCAATGTTCTACTCATGCAAATTAATCAAAATACTATTGATATATCAATAATCCATAATTATTTTCAGACTCATAACCTAATTTTAACCAGGTTGTCTCTTAAATTGTGTATATAATTATAACATTATTTGTTTGTGTGTTTGTTATTTTGTTAGTTTTGGGAGGCATTGTTATTTTTCTATATTTTTTCATTCAGTAGAAACAACTTCTTAAATGTTTTTATGTTATAAAAGAATACAGTTTTAATAAAATAAGACACAAATAAAACTGGAATTAGATGACCAGACTTGATCCCCTTAGAACTGTGGGTTTTTACAAAACAATAAGTTTAGGAAGTAGCTTCAACAGACAAACAACAGTTTTAAAAGAGTTGAGATTAAATTTTTCAAAAGGACTTTGCTACTGTTTTCAGTTCAAAAAAGTCATTTTGATATTCTACAATTATAAGATGAGCCATGATATTTTGCCAACACTGGAACTCTGCAATGACCTAGATTGTAAAGATAATGAGAAAACAGCCACAGATTGGGAGAAAATATTTGCACAAGTCACATCTGATAAAGGGCTACTATCCAAAATATAAAAAGAACTCTTAAATCTCAATAGTAAGCAAACTAAATGTCCAATTAAAATAGAGGCCAACAGCCGGGCTAGGTGGCTCAGCCTGTAATCCTGCGCCTTTGGGAGGCTGAGGTGAGTGGATTGCCTGAGCCTACGGGTTCAAGACCCGCCTGGGCGGTGAGACCTCATCTCTACAATAAATCAAAAATCAACCGGGCATGGTAACACATGCCTGTAATTCCGGCTACTCGGAAGGCTGAGGTGGAAGGATCACCGGAGCCCAGCAGGTGAGGCTGCGGTGGCTGGGAGCGGCCACTGCACTCCAGTCTGGGCGACCGAGTGAGACTCCCACTCAAAAAAAAAAAAATAGAGACCAAACACTTTAACAGACATCTTACCAAAGAAGATACCGAAAAGGCAAATAAGTGTTTGAAAAGATGCTCCACATCATATGTCATCAGGGAAATGCAAATTAAAATGATAATGTCTACTGCACACCTACTAGAAGGGCCAAAATCCAGAACACTGACACCACCAAATGTTGATGAGGATATGGAGCAACAGGGCCTCTCATTCTTTGCTGGTGGAGATGTAAATTGATTCAACCACTTAGAAAGACAGTTTGGAGATTTCCTTACAAAACTTATGCAATCCAGTCATTGTCCTTTTTGGTATTTACCCAAAGGTGTTAAAAACCTATGCCCACACAAAAACCTGTGCAAGGATGTTTATAGCAGCCTTATTCATAATTCTCTAGACTTGGAATAACCTAGATGTTCTTCAGTAGTAAATAGATAAACTTCAGTACATCCAGACAATGGAATATTATTCAGTGCTAAAAAGAAATGAGCTATAGAGCCATGAAAAGAAATGGAGAATCCTTAAATGCTTATTACAAGTGAAAGAAGCCAATCAGAAAGAGCTACATACTCTATGCTTGCAACTAAATGACATTCTGGAAAAGTTAAAACTATGGAGACAGTAAAAAGATCAGTGGTTGCTGTGAGAGCAGAGTAGAAAAAGGATGAATAGGCAGAGCACAGAGGATTTTTAGAGTGGTGAATATACTCTATATGATACCATAATGGTTGGTACATGTCATTATACATTTGCCCAAACCCATAGAACGTACAACACCAAAGATAAACCCGGATGTAAGCTATAGACCTCAGGTGATAATGATGTGTCAATGACACAGGCTCATCAATTTTAACAAATGCACCATTCTGGTGAGGGATGTTGGGGGATGGAGGAAAGACCATGCATGTGTAGGGGCAAGAAGTAAGTGTAGGACAAAACTCTGTACGTACCTTCATCTCAGTTTTGCTGTGAACCTAAAACTGCTTTAAAAATGTAAAACCTAAAATAAGTCCTAGATTAGCACTGCCCAATAGAAATGGAATGCAAGCTAATAATGGGACCACATATGTAATTTTAACTTTCCTGGCAGCCACATTAAAAATAAAAAGAAGTGGGTTAAATTAACTTTAATAACATATTTATTTAAGCCAACATACGAAAAATATTACTGCCAATGTATAATCAATATGTCATTAATGAGATTTTTATATTTTTAATGCTAAGTCCTTGAAATCTAATGGACATTTTACACTAACAGTATACCTCCATTCAGACCAGCCACATTTCAAGTGCTCAGTGGCCACATATACCTAGTGTATTAATATACACAGGTAAGGAGCTTTATTAGTAAAGCTCAGATCAATCTAGATGCTGATTTCTCCTGCTCATTATACAGTATTTTTTGAGCATCTATTATTTTCTAATATTGAGCTAAATTCTGATAGTATTTCAAGTAATAAATAACAATGTAGACAATCAGTTCTGATTAAACATGTAATTTTTTACAATTAAGAATTCCTAAAGTCATGACACTCCACTTTATCTAAAGTAAGATTTACAATAATAGACACTGAGATAACAAAAGCTGGCAAATGCCATCAAAGGCTCACATTTATTTTAAGCAGTTATCCTGTGCCAGACAGTGTTTACATATGATAACTTTCATTGAATTTTCACAATAAACCTTTGAATTAAATACAATTATATTCAGAATTCTAGACTCCTAATACCGATATACCTACCAATGTGAATAGTACTTCTCATCACTCTTGCAATAATAGTGACTTATTGCATTGTACAAAGCAGTTAACTATCATTATTTCATTAAATTTCACAACACTTTGCAAAATAGGGATTATTAGTTCCATTTTCCAAATTAAAAAATAGATGAGAGAATAATAACTTGTACAGTGACTCTAGCCCATAAGTATTCATATTGTACTATACATTACAGTGTATAGTTTGTTTTATAATTGTTAACTAATTTGACAGAAAAAGGTAACCTCTTTGGGGACTTTGTAATATACTTGGGAAGGTGAAGCTTGCTTGCTACAAATAATTGAAAACATCACAAAAACAATAAATGAGCAATTAACAGGTTGTGTGGTTCTGATAGGTGAAGACAAATATAGAGAAGATTAAAAAGAGCTAGGGCATTCTGGGAACACAACTTAGAGAAGAAAACATGCTTTTTGTTTTTTAAATGTCAGCATTTTCCCAAAGGGCACTCATATGAGGAAGCCACTATATGGTCATTATAGTCTACATCTGCATTCATAATAGGCACTGCAATTTGTTGAGCTCTTAATCTTTAGAAAATCTTTGACATACTTTAGTTTATTTGACCCTTATAATCAAATAAGTTGGGCGGGGCAGATATTATGCTCATTTTATTGCTGAGGGGAAAAGAGATGAATTCACCCAGAATGCCACAATTGCTAGATGAAGAAGCTGAGTTCAAGGTCAGATCTTATAATTCTGAGTCTGATACTTTTCTCCTTTTGTCGTGCTTCCAAAAATCTGATATATGTAGTCCTACCGGTTGTGATGTGATTTCAGGTGCATAGAAGACTGCTTTGTATTTTTATTTTATTTCATTATGTAAAGGGCATTATTGCTTAGGATTGGGCTAAAGGATGTATTTAAATTACAAAAGTGAGTTTAGTCAAGTGCAAACATAGGTAAATAGTCCAGATGGGATGCAAATATGATAAAAACCATGAGAAACTCTACCTTATATAATGCAATATATTTTCAATTAGAAATTGTCAGTTATGCTTTCTATTAATGCCAGATTCTGGTGAGCAAGATGTATTTTTTTGTATGAATACAAATGAACATTTAATCCCAATGGAAAATAGTGTTTTAACACCTTTAGTATTCCATTTTGACTTTATATAATAATGTTTGGTTTATTATCTTCTTCACTCAACTGTTAATTCCTTGAGGACAGTGACTTTGTCATACATTTTTGTGTCCCTCAGTTTGCCTACATATTTATTCTAGTTAGATTAGTGTATTAGAAAGAAACAGAGACTCATTTATGTTACCTCAAGGAAACAGTATATTTTTTGGAAGGAGAGCTGTAGACAGAGCCAGAAAGTAAGAAAGAGGCAGCTCGAGGGACCATCAACTCACCTCCTGTCTTGCTAGTTTCTCAAACTGTCTTTCTTTCTCTGATATTTTCCTTCCTTCTGAGGAAAGTTGGCTTCCTTTTGATTCAGAATTCCTGCTTCCTTATAATTTTGGCTTATATAGAGCTTTTCACAGCCTTTTAGCTTTGACTGTACCTCATCAATGATGTGAAGCTCTCTCCATGCCTCCCTTATCTCCACCTTCTAGCTTCTGAGTGCAAATTCCAAGATAGAAAATCTGATTGGTCTAGTGCAGATTTCTACAGCAGGTCATTTGTTCACAGAGTAAGTAAAAATGATTGCATCTAATAAATATCTCATGTCCAATATACATCACCCATTGATGATGTCCCACCAACCTCCCACCATCATCCTCCCAGTTCTTGGGCATCAAACCTTCATCCCTTCTTTGCCTTGCCTTCTCTACCACCTAGCCTTTCTATCAGACAATTCTATGGATCATATCTTTAAATATATCCAAAACCTTTCCATTTTTTTTCTCTCTCAATCACTAAAACCAGAGTTAAGCCACTGTCATCTCTTGCCTAGGTTAACTGTAATAGCCATTTAACTTGTCTCCTTGTCCCATCAAGAAATATATTTTTCACCAAGAAGCTAAAATAATTGTTAAAATATGTAAATCAGATCATGTTACTTCTATAATTTTAATCAAAGGATGCTCATTTCATCTAGAATAAAATTCATGCGCCTTGAGGGACCCATGAGACCCTGTCTGATGGCCCCTGCCTGCCTCAGTGCGTGTTTCTCTTCCCTTACCCACCATGTTCTTACTACACTTGTCTTCTTTCCATCCCTTTACCACACCAGGCCACTTTCCGACTTTGCCCCCATCTGCAAGAGTTTCTTTTCCAGATCTTTGCATGGTTCATTCTTCTCGCCATTCAGGTCTCAGCTAAAATTTCTCCTTCTCAAAGGGATCTCCTCCCTGGTTATTTTCATCACATCAGTATGTTTAATTTTTGTCCTGGCACATCTTGTTATCCAACACAATCTTGGTCTCTAGTTTCTTTGCTTGTTATTTTATCTGTTCCTTCCTCTCACTAAAACGTGAGGCTCTATGAGAAGAACCCAAGCTACCTCATTCTCTGCTGAATGTCCAGCACCAAGAACAGTTTCTGGTACAGAGTTGGCATTCAATAACAGTGCTGAATGAGTGACTGAGTTTCTCTTTGTGCCAGTAGCTGTTTATAAATTATTGACTGACTAATAAATGGGTGCCCACCTGTCATCCAATTAGCTAAGATGAGTAGGACCTCTAGAACTCAAAGAAGCTTAACATGGGTTACCAACACCCTATCCTCATCTGGTTACACCCTTCACTGGGCAAGCACTCACTGACCAAGTGAGTGAATATAAAGGGGCTCAAAAGTTCAACATCTCTGAGGATTCCTGCTGATATACAATGAGACTTTGAAAGAAGAGCTGAGTGTGCTTTTTGTTTTCTTACTGCCTATATTTCTCTTCTAGGAAGCATTATATAAAGCACTAGAGATACGCTGTTTATCTGGCTAGCAGCATTTGCTTGAAAATTGAAGTGATTTTTAAAACTGTAGAAACATAGTCATCTGGCACTAGTGATGAGCATGAGTTAGGAAGGAATGCACATGACATTTTCATTTAGTCTTGCACAACATAAGGCATTTACATTCACTTTCTTCTATGGCACTTTTTGTTCTAATATGAGATATTTATGCTTTACTTGGAAAAAAATTTGTATAAAGGAAATACTAGACTTTATCATTCTTTAGAGAACATTCACTGTGCAGAGAGACTGAATTCCATCTCTAAAGACCATAGTAATCAGAGGAGTAATTTCAGATTTGGAAATGGTAAAGTCCCTATCAGTCTATGACAGTGGTTTACACTGACAAGAAATATATATATATATAATGGTGTATTATCTGTGGTGTTCACTCTCTCTTAGCAATAGTGATGACTTAACAAGAAGATTGAAGAAACTAGTCCCTTCTCATTTGGGCAAGAAATAAACTAAATCTAGAGATAAAACAGAATAATTTCTTTAAAATTAACCCTGAAGACAAACTCTTTTGTGATATACTGTGAGGAAACAGGAATTGGAAAACGAGTTCTCTTTGTAACCACTATTAGGCAGACTCTTTTCAGTGTCAACATTTAGTGAGAGTTGTTAAGATGAACACCATGATACAATTTAATTTGATAAACAAATTTTCAAAATGTTCTGCCACAATGTGTAAATATTAATTTGTTAATTTTGGCAATTTGTTATAGACCTTATTATTAGTAGTAGATTAACAGGGCCTTAATTTTAATTATCTGCAGTGTAACACTGTCATACTGGTCAAGGATTATAAGGACATTTATGCCAGTTCCTGTATAACTGAGGATTCGTGATGGAAACTTGATAAGCCATGGAATCTCTCTGTGTCTCAGTTTCATCAACATCGAGCTATACTTAAAAAGGATAAAGCTCCATGAAGAGATCTTATTTTCTTTTCAATTTTAAATTCCCTTCATTGCCAAGCATAAGCCCCAGCACCATACTGAAAGTGTTGCATCAATTAGTATATTTCACAGGAGTTCACTGAGGAAAACCAACTTAATAAAACTTAATAAAGCTGGGGTGGGGGTGGGCCAGGAGATTAAAGCGGGCATGCCAGCAGTTAGACAGAAAGAAATATGAGCATACTTTACTTCAAAAATTTTTGCCAGAATAAAAATGTCTAATACTATATAATAGTAATTATATAACAATAATTATCCCCACTAATAATTAAGTAAATGCATGTATAGTATTCCATACCAGAAAAAAAATGGAGAAACAGATATTTTTATATCCTCCTGGAAGTATATCAATACACTTTTGGAAAATAATGTGGCAACATCTATAAAAATGTATGGTGTGTATACCTTTGGCCCAAAAATTTACCTTACAGATGAAATAAGAAAATTATTTTAATGGTAGCATTTTTTTGTAACAGTGAAAAACTAAAACAACCTAAGTGCCCTTTAATAAGTGATTGGCTCCTTAAATTATGGGATAGTTATGCAGTAAACTATGGTATAGCTATGAGGCCAAAAGTGGTGGCAGAACCAGAAGGGCTGACATAAAAAAGATATTTATAATTGCTTTTTAAAGCAAAAAATTAATTTGCAAAATGGCATTTACATCAGAATCAGTTTACATAAAAATAAGTAAATAAAAATAAAAAGTCTGAAATAATATACATCAAAACCCTTGATAGTGATTATGTCTGATAAGTTACATTAAAGAAGATTCTGACATTCTAATTCACCTATTTTTGTAGAACAGGGAGTTTTTTTCTTTAAACAAAGACTTGGTTTTTAGAGCAGTTTTGGGTTCATAGCACAATTGAGAGGAAGACACAGAGACATCCTATATACCTGCTGTCCCCATAAAGACTCAGCCTTCCCTATGATCAATATCCCCAACTACAGTGGAATATCTGTGATAGTAGATGAACCTACATTGGCCCATCATTATCATCTGAAGTCCATAGTTCACATTAGGGTTTATTCTTGGTATCATATATTCTTTTTTATTTTTTTTTTTTGAGTTGGAGTCTCACTCTGTTGCCCAGACTGGAGTGCAGTGGCACACTCCCGGCCACTGCAGCCTCGACCTGCTGGGCTCCCGCGATCTTTCTGCCTCAGTGCTGGAGTCCAGCTCCAGGAGAGAGTCAGGGCTTGAGACGGGGGAATCGGGAAGTGGCGAAAAAGAAAAGACAAAAACGACAGGAATCCTTTTCCTGGGGAGGGCTCAAGACTCTGCCAATTTTTATTTATTTTTCACAAGCTTATATAGGTTTTCCACTCAGCCCTATACCCACAAATGTATCTTATGTTGCTAACCAAACGCCCATGTACATCCTTTTTGCACTCACAATAAGGTTGACTTTTAACAATTTCAACTACAGATGGTGTTTTTCTTAAGTCAAACATTTATGAACATCCTGGTTTTCTTCCTAACTTTCTCATAACTATTTACTATTATAGACCTATAATATCCTTACCCTATAAAGCTAAACCTTAACCCTAAGTCTTATTTAACTTTCTTACTACTATATATTTATTTCTATTAATCTTATTTCTATCCTTATATCCCTATATTTTCTTATCTTATTAGTTTATCTTATCTTACTATCTTATTATTAATATTCTCAATTCTATCTTCATTAAACTACTTATTTAATCCTAAAATATCTTAACCTGTTTTTTCTATCTCAAACAGTTTTTTTCCACCAGCTCTCAGTTGGGGTCTGTTGTTTATGAGGAAGGGGTTGACTCGTTTTTCTCGGATGTTACTGAAAAACATCCGTACACACCCTAAGGTGCAGCCTTTTTACTGCAATCTCACCTCCATTATGCCTATGTATAATTTTTGCTGTCAAACGCCATCATCCATTTGCGCATCTATTATCTCAATTAAAGAGGGAGCATTCTCAAGCCTATGCATGCAATCCTTCAAAGTTAGGGAAGGTCCGTCAACAGGATCCATGGGGTTTTGCCTCCATCATGATCGCATATTTCTGGGGCCTTGCTCCCAGTCGGCGTTTTTTCTGTTTTCAGGTCCCTTTTACCTTACTTTTTCTAGTGATTGCAGCTCCCGGTACCTCAGCCTTCCAAATAGCCAAAACTACAGGCATGCACTACCACAACTGGCTAATTTTTTATTTATTGTAGAGAGGAGGTCTCACTAAGTTGCCCGGGTGGGTCTCAAACCCACGGGTTCAGGCAATCCACTCACCTCGGCCTCTCAAATTGCTGAGATTATAGGCTGAACCACCAAGCCTGGCTGGTATTATGTATTCTGTGGGTTTGGAGGAATGTATAACATCATGTGTCTACCACTATGTGTCTACCACTATAGTATCCTACAGAGTATTTTCACTTTTCTCAAAATCCTCTATGCTCTACCTATTCATTTCTTTCAGTCCCCCAACCTCGGGCAACCAATGATATTTTTACTGTCTCCATAGTTTTGCTAATGGGATTTTTGGACCAGAACAAAAAAGTGCTACTTTTTCTAATTAAAACATGTATCTTAAAATGTGGTAATAAACAACAGAAATTGTAACTGTTTTCAACAATAGAATGCAAGATGGTAGAAGAACAGGTAGAAAATGAAGCCTTTGGCAGGTACTAAGATAAAACATGTATATAGAGATTGTTGAGTATAATTCTCAGTTAATGTCTAAAGATATAAAAAGCTAATCAAGCTCAGAAGAAGCTTCAACTTTGTACTTAGGAAAAGTGGCTCTCAGCACTTTCTCCTTACTTCTGATATGTCAGTACTAAGGTCAAGGAGATTACAACTAAAGATGCTTTATTGCAAGTAACGGCGTACAGGTCCTCTGATTAGTATCTGCGACCTCTCAACTCATCTCTTGCTTTCCTCCACAGTCCATCTTTTTGCCAGACAAATGAGAATATGCCATAGCATTAAACCCTTTAGAATAACTTTAGTCTTAGAAAACCTTCTCATTTGTGACTCCTTAATACTCAGTCTCTAAGTAACAGCTTCTACTTTCACATAGAATCTTTCAAAATAAAAAATAAGTTCTACAAACTGTATTAGCAGCAGCTTATTTATTTTAGATTCTAGCCAGCTACAAAAAGGAAAAAAGGGTAATCATCTCAGTTCCAGCCTGGAGTTGTTTTTCCTTCACAGTTTATTCCTGGACTCAGGAAATCAATTGGAAAATAAATGCCAGTAATTCTGAGTCCCAAGGAACACAATGTCCCTGAGCACCATTCCCTAAATCCCTCTCAGCCTGCCTAGCTTGCCTGTTGTGGGTAGTAGGCTGCAAATTGAGGAGTGAGGGAGGAGGCTCTGCAACTGTGTAGACTTGTTACTCAGGGACATCATTGCTGCTCTTTACAGTGTGACTGTGAAAGGTAGGGTCTTTGAAGTGAGTCAAACCCAGACATTTTAAGTCTGGCCTTGTTACTTATGAGTTATGTGACCTTGGGCAAGTCGTTCAATCTCAGTGAGCCTTAGTTTTCTAACCTGTCAAGTGGATTTCAAAGTAGCTCTCCCATAGGGATGTTGTTAGAACTAAAGGGTGTAATATACGTGATGTGTTTTGCAAAGTTTCTGACAAATGGTACAATTACCAATAGTGACTTTTATTCGGTGATAATAATAAAGTTGATGATGATGATCATTGCCTTCACATCATCTTCATCTAAATCATCATTCCATGTTGCTAGAAGAAAGTTTGGTGTGATAGTAAACAACTCTGTTGAGATACTCATGGAAGTAAGGAAATTTGTATACATTTCTAAGTTTGGCATTTATTAGCTTTGTGGCCTCAAATAAAGCTTAAGTCTGTGTATGCTGATCTGTAAAAGGGGAATAAAAATAATATGGCTCTGTGTTGCAGTGTTGTGACAATCACGGAATAATGACCATACTAAATTGTCAATCGTTGTATATAATGGGGAAGTACACACACACGCGCGCGCGCACGCACACACACACACACACACACACACACACACACACACATTAAATAAAGGGATTAGCATATCTACCTACTCTTTGAGTTCTACTCTCATTTTCACTTGGCTTAGGTGAAGAAGGCAACCAGCACTTCAACCTTTTGTAAAGGCGATATTCTTTTCATTTATTTATTTTTTTTGAGTTGGAGTCTCACTCTGTCACCCAGACTGGAGTGCAGTGACCATTCCTGGCCACTGCAGCATTGACCTGCTGGGATCCGGCGATCTTTCCATCTCAGCCTTCCAAATAGCAGGAACTACAGGTGCGCACTACCATGCCAGGCTAATTTTTGATTTATTGTAGAGATGAAGTCTTGCCAAGTTGCCCAGGTGGGCCTTAAACCCACGGGCTCAGGCAGTCCACTCACCTCAGCCTCCCAAAGCTGAGTCACTGAGCCCAGTTTCTCTCTTATTATTATTTTTATTTTTATTTTTTTGAGTCAGAATCTCACTCTATTACCCAGGCTGGAGGGCAGTAGCATGCTCACAGCCACCGCAGCCTTGACCTGTTGGAATCAGGAGATCCTTTCGCCTCAGCCTTCCAAGAAGGCAGAGAACTCCAGGTATGTGCCACCACTCCTGGCTAATTTTTCTTGATTATTGTAGAGATGAGGTCTCACCAAGTTGCCCAGGCTGGTCTAGAGCCCGTGGCTTCAGGCAGTCCTCCCACCTTGGCTTCCCAAAGTGCTGAGCTTTAGGCGTGAGCCACTGTGCTTAGCCTGCACCCTTCTCTCTTACAACCTCCCATTCCAGCCCGTGTCAGTAGAGGAGAGGGTTCAGTGATTGTGTCCCCATCACCAAGTGCCACTTACGGCACTGTGCCAGGACCCTCAGAAAGCTCTCCATCATTACTGACCATGGAACCGCTGTGTGCACCTGAGGGTATTAGTGAGTGGGAGGGCGAGGCAACATGCTGGTCCTCAGCTGGGATGCAGGGAACAGTGACAAGTGCGCAGGTGGAAGGGGCAAGCGTCCTTTCTGAGAAGTGAAATTAATGTCACCTGAGCGGCTGCAGGAGGCTCTTCAGCAGAAAAGCCCTGTGAGCCAGCCTCTTTCAAACACGAGGTCATATCCAGGTGAGGCTGTGATGCCTGTGACTTCAGGGGTTGGCAGGTGAGGGTGTTGGTCTCCTAACCAGTCAGCTTGGTGTGCAGACCCTGCCTTCTCTGCCTAGTCATCTGTCCCTGAGCCCTGTGTCATGGGCTTGGTTGTGAGCTAAGTCAAGATGTGCATCACCTGTGTGTGGCCCGGAGCCTGTACCAGTCAGGGCCTGTGTTAGCTGTTGTGGCCACGTGCATCTTTTTTTTTCAATTTTAAAGATGTGGGGTACAATCTAGGAATAGGCACATAAGTGGTCCTTGCACAGGTAAAGTTTGGGCCTCCCTTTGGTCCCCACTTTGCCTGGTTTGGGATCAGGTGCCCTTAATGATGTTTTATACTCCTCCATCCCCTGGCAGTGTCCTGCTGTTAATCCCTTTCTTATAGTATTATGATAAATGTTCAGGGTCTGCTTATGAGTGAGTACAGGTGATATTCAGATCTTTGTTTCTGTGATAGATCACTGAGTACTGTAAACTCTAAATCCATCCAAGTTGCTGTGAAGCCCATAATTTTGCCCTTCTTTATGGCTGTGTAATATTCCATCGTGTATATGTACCACATTTTAAAAATCCAGGCTATTTTCGATGGGCAGCATGGTTGGTTCCATGTTTTTGCTATTGTGAATAATGCTGCAATAAACATACGTGTGCAGGGTTTTCTTTATAGAATGATTTGAGTTCTTCTGGGTATATTCCCTGGAGGATTGACCAGGCATGTGTATCTTAGGACAGCTCTCCTGTTCCTCGAGTGGGTTCTCTTCAACCAGAGGGAGGCCTATCTGATATTGGCACAAGAGATTGGCCTGCTCTTCCTTTCCCAAAAACTGGCAAATAGCAGCTTGTAACAGATTAGCACTGAAGAGCAGGCCTGGCTGGCATGGCTGGGCTGAGTTCTCTCTTCCTTGACCAGTGCATGCTGGCAGAGTCCCAGGGAATGCTGTGCTTCCCTAACTGCAGTCATTTCATGCCACCATCCAAATGTTGTTCGTTTGTTTGTTTGTTTGTTTGTTTCAGTTGGCATCTCACTCCGTCACACAGGTTTCAGTGCAGTGGCATGCTCGCAGCCACCCCAGCATTGACCTGCTGGGCTCCAGCGATCCTTCCACCTCAGCCTTCCAAGTATCTAGAACTACAGGCATGTGCTACCACTCCTGCCTAATTTTTGATTTATTGTAGAGACAAGGTCTGGTCAAGTTGCCTGGGCTGTTCTTGAACCCCTGGGCTCAGGCAATCCACTCACATGTCATATTAAAATAACCTGTTACTTTTTAAAGTATGGCTTTTTAACAAGGATCAAAATACAGGGATGAGTAGGTGGAGTATAGAGGGGTTTTGGTGCAGCCACAGTCTTATAGATGATCCTAGAGTGAATACATGACACTATGCCTCTGTCCAAACCCATCAGGTGTGAGTGCCAAGTGTGGGCCCTCTGTGAGTTACGGGCTTTGGTGACCATGACATCAGTGTAGGCTTCTCCAATGGCTGACCCTGGTGGGGGTGTTGGTATTGGGAGGCTGTGCATGCATGGACCAGGGGTGTAGAGTTCCATGCTTTTTGCTCAGTTTCACTGTGCACTTAAAACTGCCTTAAAGGGTGTCTGTTAACAATTCATTTTACCTGTTTCTTTTCTATATGGCAATTAGAAAATGGAAATGTGGCTCTTGTTAGATATCTTCTGTATAGCGCTGGCATAGGTCTGTGTCAGTAGTTTTTTTTGGAGCCAGTCTTGTGGCATGCTCACGGCCACTGCAGCCTCAACCTGCTGGGCTTAGATGGTCCTTGGCCTCAGTCTTCCAGGTAGCTGGAACCATGGGTGCACACCACCACACCTGGCTAATTTTTTGATTTATTGTAGAGAGGAGGTCTCACCAAGTTGCCCAGGCTGGTCTTGAACTCACCCCCTTCGCCTCCCAGAGTGCTGGGATTATAGGCTCAAGCCACCACACCTGGCTTGTGTTGGTTCTTAACTTAGCCTTGCAACATGGTATGCATGAAAAAAAAAATGTGTTTGAAGCCAGGCTCTGAAGGCTACAAGGCATTCACTGTCAGCCCAGGGAAGGGGCTGGGAGACACGGGGGAGAATTGGAGAGCTCCTGCCTCATTGCCTGGGACTTTTCCCGAGATTAATTCACTGCTGTGAGGGAGCAAGAAAACAGTTGATTAGCCCCATTTTGTTCTTGAGGAGACTGAGACTCGGAGAGGGGAATGGGATTTCCAACACAGACCAGGAGCCATTGAATGAAACACATCACACTGTATCTCAAAGGGGAACTGTTGTCCATCGCTGTTTGTAACGCAGGCACTGACATCAATAGTTGCTTCCTCCTGCATCGATAGTTGCTTCCTCCTGCTGTCCTTCCCATGGGAAGTTGCTCATAGACATCCTGATTCACTGGTGAATGTGTTTATCTCCTTTTCCCCAGCCTTGACTGTAAAGTCAGCTCTGCATGTACTAGAGCTTTGTGGTTGTCCTTATTGTTACAGTTAGGGGTCTCTGGGGTTTGTAGAATCTGTCTGGGGGTGAAAGCTGGTGTCTGGAGCTTGCTGTGTGCCAGGCCTAAGCTAGAGGTCAGCTGAGACCTGGGTTGCCCCACTGGATCCCATGCTGTTTTCCTCTGGATATGTTTGTAGAATATTTTTGGATGGCAGCCATCTGGTCCATAAAATGGTTATGGATCTCAGCTGTCTGTTTCACAGGATGGTCTCAGGTGACAGCCATTTGGTCTACAAATGGTCTTGAGTGGCAGCAGTCTGGTCTGCAGAATGGTCATTGGTGGCGGTCATCGGATTCTTAGAATGGTCTTGGGTGGCAGTCTTCTGGTTGCGTGGTGGCCGTCTATTGAGCCTGGAGGTTGTTTTCAGGTGTGGGGTCTTTCACTGGATTTGCTCAATAGGAGACCCTGTGCAGAGGCCCATGCGCTCAGGCTGTGGAGGCCTTACCTAGAGGGCCCTCAGTGGGACCTCTCATGTCCTCTGCATTTGAAGCTGGTGCAGGACTGTCCACCTCAATTTTGTGTTTGAATCCCAGGCAGCACCCCAGCGAGGAGTCACAGTTCTGGCATCTGAGCCCTGCTGTCCTCACAGTGTAGCTTCTAGGAGTAATAGCTCCTTGTCTTCTTGCTGCAGGTCATCCACCCGACTGGAGGTGGGCCAGGATGAGCACCAGTGGGCCAGGATGAGCACCAGTGCTCCCAGAAGTCTGTGGTGCAGGCCCGCCTGACCCAGCCCACCCGCCTGACCAGCATCATCTTCGCAGAGGACATCAGTAAGGTCTTTGAGTGCCATGTGCCACCCCTGATGGGAATGGGAGATAGGAAACAGCATTTAAAGACCAAGGGCCACAGAGGCGACTGGAGCCGAGGGCAGGGCTTTCTCCTGTTGGGTGGGAAGATGCCTGGGACGGGCGCTCAGCAGGCAATACTTGTCCTGGGCCCCAGAGCCAGCACTTTGTTTTTCCTGTTGTAGAGACTGGCTTTCTAAGTTTCTCAATTGTTACTTTTTATCCAGTAACTTAATTGATGTCAACTCAAAACAAAAACCCTTGTCCCAACTAAAAAATCACGTCTTTTTCTTTCCCATATCACATTTACCATATTATGCTTGTGAAGTACTTAGAAAACGATACAATTTTCCTTCTTTTTTTTATTTGAGTTGGTGTCTCACTCCTTCGCCCTGGCTGGAGTTCGGTGGCATGCTCGCTCACGGCTAACCCAGTATTGACTTGCTTAGCTCTGGCGTTCCTTCCACCTCAGCCTTCCAAGTAGCCAGAGCTACAGATGCACGCTACCACTTCCTGCTATTTTTTATTTTATTGTAGAGACGAGGTCTGGTCAAGTTTTTCAGGTGATCTCTAACCTGTGGGCTCAGGCAATCCACTCGCCTCAGGCTCCCAAAGTGCTAGAATTACAGGCTGAGCCACTGAGCCTGGCCTAACCCTAACCCTAACCTTAACCTACTGAGGGTTCAGAGGGTAGACCTACTCTGAAGAGCATAGACCTGCTGTGGTTTCATAGTTTAGACCTACTGAGGGTTCCGGGGGTAGGCGGTGACTGGATGTAGAGCCGCTGTGGATTCCGAGCACTGGCTCACAGAAGACAGGCTGGAGTTGGAGGAGCTTTTGCACACAGCATGGGCTGTGTTCAGAGTTGGCCCTGGAGAGCTGAGGTCAGGATATAGGGTTGATGGCAGGCATGAGTCATCACCCTCCTCAGCAGTGTGTCCCTCCTTAAGGCGGAGGCCAGGTACATAGCTGCAGGGCCTTCCTGGTGGGTGATGTGAGGCCTCTGTGCTGATGGTACTTGGTCACATCCTGTTGTCCAGCTCTGCTGCCCTTGAGGTCTGAGTGCTCAGGCTCCCGTGCTTGCCTTTCTTAGGGTACACCATCTACCCTGGTGACAGGTGGGTGCTGGAGATTGGCTGCTCCTATGAAATCACCAGAAAGGTGTTTGACAAATCCAGCAACCACTTCCACCTGTCAGATATGAGTGCCCACTCAGGTCCTGCTAGTGTGATAAGATGGGGTTGTCTCCTGAGGCAGCTACTGAAAGAGCAGCCATCAAAGCAACAGGTGCCCCCACATGGGTAGACCAAGGAGGGGTCCTCTGCTCCCTGTGGTACTCCTGGGTGTGCAGGAGACACTGTTTGGCATCCCTGAGGCAACTCAGGAGCCTGTAAGTCTGCACGCTGGCCTGAGCAGCAGACCCTCCGCATAGCTGGAGGAGAGATAGTGTCTAGGCAGCTGGGCTCAGGGAGATGGGGGTGGGGAGGTAGGTAGTCTTTGCCTGCTGCTCTCCTCACCCCCTCTCATTGACTCGAAGCTGCCATGAGCACCTCACTGGGCACTGCCCAGGAGTATGGGTCATGGGTCATGCAGGGAGGGTGGCCTGGGAGGGTCCAAGGCCAGAGTCCTTAGAGCTCTGTCCCATGGCTCCGTCCAGCCCACCTGTCTGCTTGTGGAGGTCTCTAAGCCCCATGGCCCCTTGGCCTGCCCTGTCCTGCCTTATAGGTTCTTGCCTTAATTCTGACTTTTGTGAGTCAACCCAGAAGCACATCTCACCTACCAGATGAACAACGTTCAATTCAGAACATCTGAATTGAAACCCTGTTTCCTCCTGAATTCTTTGAGTTGCTCTCATCTTCCCAGAATGGGTCATACCATCACATCAAGACAATAAAGAGGGGTCAGACAGCCATCAGTGCAGCCCTCATCTCTGTGGTGGACGAGGCAAGTTGGTGTCCCCCTCCTCTGTCCCTTTGCCTACAAATCCTGCCTGTGCAGGCAGGGTTGTCAGCCCAGGTAGGGACATATGTCCCTGGGAGTTGGGAGCCCCAAGCATAGCCTGGCTACACCCCATTCCAGATTCTTGGGGAGGTGCTTCCCTCTCTGGCCTCAGTCCTAAGCTGTCCTCTGGCTAACTGCAGTTGGAGGTGTGGGGTTTCTTCTGTTCTCATACTGAGCCAGAGTGCCCTCTTCCTCACCTTTCCCTGCCCTGTCAAAGTAGCCTTCACCTTCAAAGATTGGGGATAGAAACCCTTGTTTAGAGAAACAGCGTCGGACTGTGTGTCCAGCTGTGCCCCAGCCAGGACCCAACAGTATCTGTTCTGACTTCTTCATCCTACAAGTCATTTTTGCCTTTGTGTTCACAAGGTCAGTCAATGTAGATAGAAGTGGTATTTTACAAATTAGAAAACTGGTGTAGGGTTTCTCATTTCTCATCATGCACAAGCTTCCCCCAGATCTGTGGGAGGCTACAGACTGTAGCAGTAAGAAAATCTATGCATCAGACAGTGCTTCCTGCAGAGTTGGTCACCCCAGCTCTGGGGGCTGGGCACATTGTTTTAGAATGCCAAGCCTAAGTTTCCCCTCCATAAAATGGGGACAAATACTTCTGTCCTGCTGGGGTTACCCTGACAATTCATTCAGGCAGTATTTATGGGAGTGGCCATTCCAGAGCCATAGAAAGCCATGCCTGTGGAGAACGAGAAGGCTGCAAAGTGCCGGGCATCTTTCTTTCCATTCTTCCACAAGCACAAAACCCACTTTGGTGGCCTGATCCCCAGGGAGGGGTGAGTGTCTAGGTGAACAGGAAAAACTACTGATGACCTGGTTGTCATGGTGATGTTTGGTGACCTCACCCCTTGTAGGACAGAGGGGTCCACATGCTCATGGGTACCTGTGTGGAACCAGCAGGAAGTGGACACTCACATCCCCATCACCCTCCATCCCAGCATCCTGACATTTCCATGGCAACCAAAGACCGGCACCTATCAGTATACAGTAAAGGTACAGATACCTCCTCCTCTGGATACATTCTTTGGGGTGTTTCCATGAGATTGTGACTTTTTTTTTTTTTTTTTTGAGTTTGAGTCTCACTCTGTCACCCAGACTGGAGTGCAGTGGCATATTCCTGCCACCACAGCTTGACCTGCTGGGCTCTGGCGATCCTTCTGCCTCAACCTTCCAAATAGCTGGGACTACACGTGTGAGCCACCACACCCAGCTAATTTTTTTATTTATTATAGAGACAAGTCTTGCCATTTTTCCCAAGCTGGTCTTGAACTCCTAGACTCAGGCAGTCCTCTCACCTTGGCCTTCCTAAGTGCTGAGATTACAGGCATGGACCACCAGCTTAGCCCTGAGCCTGACTTTCAATGCTGAGTGGCAACTCCTGAGTCTACATGACCACGGCCACTTTGTTTCTTCATCTGGGGCAGAAAGGGGAGCCCCACCATGTCCAGTCACAATCTGCTCTTAGCATATTGGGGACATGGATGGACAGGCAAATTCAATTTTCTGCTGTGTGAAGTCAGGTCTAAGAGAAGTACTAACAGTTGTCCTTGAGATGAGGCATAATGGTCCCATACGGGGATAAGTGGGGATCCCCTTGTCCTCTTCCCCATGTCTCCCCTCTCAGTGAACTTGCCATCCAGCATCCAGTTGCTCAGCAGAAGCCCCAGGACAGTTCCTCACGAGGCAGAGGGTGTCCTGGGTGGATCTTGGCTTCTGGGATAGGCTGCTGGGCTCATGTTCATACACCATGCTGCAGCCTGGCCCAGCTCCTGAACCCTCAAGCCAGTTTCTTTGTTAGGTGAACAGGATTGTGAAAACGCCTTCCCAGCCCATGGATGGAGAGGACCCAGGGAGTCGGCACCTCTCTCAGAACGGGACCTGGGGAGCACCGTGCTTGCTTTGATGGATGTGTTAGTCTCTGGTCCCTCCCCCACCCTCTTCGGCCAGGTGATCTATGCATCCAGTCAGTGAACATTCAACACACCCCTCACCTGGGTCAAACACTCCATCTCTCACTGGGATTGTTCATCACCTGCTCACTACTGGTCACCTGGCTGCTGATTGACAAACACAGGCCAGGGTGATGGGAACCCTTAGTGTCCTCAGCCACAGTGAACACTGATGTCCCTCCAGGGCCACACACCCTACGTGACCTGGCCCACTGCCTCTTAGACCCCATGTCTTTCCACTCTCTTCTGCTTATCACACTCCAGCCACACTGGCCATCTTTTTCCTTCCACGTGGTGAGCAGATGTTTACCATAGGTCCTTTGCAGACTACCCCTTCACTATGCTGGTTTTTGTCTCAGACCTCTGCCTGTCTGCCTTTGACATGGCTCTCAGGTTGCAGCTCATAGGCCACCTGTTCAGAGTGGGCTTCCCTGCCATCTCTGCCCCCAACTCACTTTGCTGCCCAGGACATGCTTCCCACGAACCTATCCTCAGTGCCCAGCCTACAGCAGCTCCTAGGAATTCCATGCAATGGACCTTGCCTCTCCCGTGGAGGCGGCTGAGCCCAGGCCATGTCCCTGTCCTCCAGGTGTGTGTGATCGAGTCCAGCAGCATGGAGTTCAGACCACATCAGGTGGAGGCGTGCATGGGCCAGACCCTGGAGCTACCTTTGAGGATGAACAGTCTCATGCCTGGCGGAGCGGCGGGGATGGTCACCTGAATGACTGCTCCCACTTTGACTTGATGGTGGAGGTAGAGAACCAGGGCATGTTCCAGCCACTCCCAGGTAAGGCAGCACTGCTGAGTAGCACCAGACAGGCAGACATGGATCGCCTAGATTCCCAACTTAAGGACTTGATGCAGCACAGGGTCCACGCCATCAGCAGTGGCATTTGTCTCCTTGTCCACCGTCAGCTCCAGTGTGGTCTGGCCCTTGTCCACCTTGGCAGATGACTGGCCTCTGAGACCATTTCTACATTTCTGAGCTGAGTGTCATCTAAATAGAATTGCACGTCAAAGGGCCTGTTTCAGTGCCTGGAATGTAGTCGACGCTCAGAATGTATTGTTGATTGGGGTTTTGGCTAGCTATAGAGGCGAAGCACCAATGACATGCAAGGCCAACCCTCCTGAGCACCTCTTTTCTTCATCTCCTGCGGGGTTTTGGTGACCCTGGCAGCATCAGTGAGTTTATCGCATGGCAATCCTGCCAGGTGCAGGGAAAGCATTTTTCACACCTGACCTCACTGAGACCTTGAAACACTGTAGAAGGAACTGATGCTGGGCTCCATGTCAGATGAAGAAGCTGAGGCTGTGACACTGTTCAAGGTGGGGCTGAAGATCTGAATGTGCCTCACAATGACCTGGTGTTTAATCATCTGTGAGACAGGGCCAGGAGAGTTGGCCCAGACGTACAGGGTTTCCTCTTTGATATGCAACGAAGATAGCCAAAGGACTAGTGAGCTAATAAATAAGTATTGAGTAAGATTCTAGCAGGGCATTGAAAGGAACAAGGTTAGATAGCATTTGGTGGAAGGATGCCTGCAACTGGACCTTACATGGGCTGGTCTGTGGTGCTTGTATACAAGGTGATCCGCAATGCCAGGACTTGAGAATCTGGAGGGCTTTGGAGGACCTGTGGTGCCACTGAAGGTCTTTGACCAGAAGAGTGGTATGGCGCCGGCAGGGTTTAGGAAGCTTGATTGGCAGAAGTGTTTGTAGGACTGCCTGTGGTGCCAAGTGGTTTTACAAGCTGCTGAATCTGCAATTGCATGCAGAGCTCTTAGAGGTTGAAGTTGCAGAGGAGAGGGCAGTGTCTGAAATGCCTGTGCAAACCACGTCCAGGAGAAACCAAGCTTATGAAAGAAATCTGCAGTGTTCTTCACATGGTCACCATTTAGGATGGAGGATTGCATTAGGGGAGAGGCCTGATGGCAGCTGGAGATGAGCTGCCCCTGCACCTCCCCCTACATTCATTCTGAAAGGAGGTCTACAGAGCACAGCCCAAGCTTGGGGTCAGAACCCAGAGAATAGCTGGGTTTGAATTCCACATCCACCTACTTCATCCACTTCATCCACTTCATCCACCTACTATGGGCTCTGTGATGTTAGGTGTGCTGTCAATCTCTCTGAGCCTTGGATTCTCCATTGATAAAAAGAGATGACAGCTCCTTCTTATTTTGATGGTTACATATGAATATTCCTCCATACTGTGCAGGGACGTTTCTCAAGGAGTTTGAGTCCCAGACACAGCAGTCAAGATAGAAATCCTATAGTGCTAAAATTTCCTTGAGAAAGTGCTTTACATCTCTGCTGGTGCGGTGCATACGTGGCAATGTGTTGGGGTGTGTAGGGCCCAGGTTGTGTGAGAAAGATGTGTCTTAGACACCTTAGACAGGTGTCGGGGCAGAGAGATGCTCATTCCATGGAAAACTGTGGGATTCAAGGGCAGGCTGGTTCAGCAGGTGGACCCATCACTTTGATGCCCTCCCTGGTGCATACTCAGCTCAGGAACAGTTAGATCCCCATAGTAGGTCAACTCTCTTCCTTCCCCAAGTTGAGATCACAGGAAATAGAACTCTGGTCATGGCTCTGAAGAAGGGTCTATATCAGGTTTCCTTGGTGGCCCTGCCCAGGCATGCCTGCCCCTGCAGTACCCTCAGGCTCCACCCTCTTCCCACTGGACCTCTTTTCTGCCATGCCCACATTGTTGGCACCTTCTCAGAAGCCCCTCAGCTGTGGGCACTACTGAGAAACTCTCCACAGAGGCCCCAGCCCCCTTAATGCTTGGCTGGGCCCTCACTCAGGAGTGTGGACACCTCTCTCCCTGCTCTGTCCTGGCCCTTTCTCTGCTCAGCCACTTCATTGACTGGTTTTCCAATCCTCTGCTCACTGAACGTCTACCAGGTGACATTCTCTGGGAGTTCCCTGGTAAATGAGAGCAAGAGAGCACGAGAGAGAGGGAGATAGACATGGTCTCTCCCTTCATGGTGCTCTAGGATAGCATGTCAGAGTTCCACAGGCCATTCAGCACCATGATAAAGTTCACTGTGGGTGAGTAAGCACAGGTGCTCTGAGTGCCATCCCGCTCCTAGGTGCTACCCAACAGAAAGACCTCAGCATCGTGCCCAGAAGAACAGCTCAGAAGATGGGGTCAAAGCCAGTTTGGCGTGTTGGGAAGGCTGCTTAGAGGAAGTCATAGCTCAGCTGAGACCCATGAGGGAACAGGAGGGAAGTAGGAGGGGAAGACAGCAAGGCTGTGAGTCTTGGCTGGGGTGTGGGTTTCACAGATGTATGGGCTTGTCAGAGCCCAAGAAGGTCCTCTTCAAATGCGTGCACACTGCTGGGTGTAAATTTGACCATAGGGAAAATGAGCCATACACATAAACCTATAGGGAAACATTTAGAATGAAGCATACTGATGTCTGCAACTTCAAATGCATATAAAAATAAGATCAGTTGACGGGTGGATAGAGGGGTGGACAGACCATGAGGCATACAGCCAACTGTTCATGGTAGGGGCTAGGTGATGGGTAAGTGAATATTCAGAGGATAATTGTTTCACCTTTCCTGTATGCTTGACAGTTTTCCTAAGAAATGCTATTCAAAGAAAACATAATGCCACTACACACTTATCAGAGCTGGTTTTTTAAAAGATGGGAAATAGCAAGTCTTGGCAGGGGTGCCGGGCAGCTGTTAGAAGCAGTGACAGAGTCGGGCTCAGTGGCTCAGCCTGTAATCTCAGCACTTTGGGAGGCTGAGATGGAAGGATCCTGGGATTGAATTGCCTGAGCCCACGGGTTCAAGACCCGCCTGGGCAGGCAAGACTTCATCTCTACAATAAATCAAAAAATTAGCTGGGCATGGTAGAGCGTGCCTGTAGTTCCAGCTACTTGGAAGGCTGAGGTGGAAGGATCTCCGGAACCCAGCAGGTCAAGGCTGCGGTGGCCGGGAGCGGCCACTGCACTCTGGTCTGGGCGACAGAGTGAGACTCCAACTCAAAAAAAAAAAAAGAAGCAGTGACAGTCCACGCAGCCACATTGGGAAAGATTTGGCAGTAATGACAACAGCTGAATGTGTGCCAGCCTTGTGGCCTAGCAGTGCCCCTCTCCTAGCAATACATCCACCAGATGTTGGGGCATCTTCCAAGGGAAAGTCCACACATAGCAGCACTGTGGATCAGAGTCCCCATCTGGAAGGGACCCTGATGCCCACTCTTCATCTGGGCTGTGGCCCCAGGGTCAAGCAGCAAGTGGTCTCTTTTCAGAGCCATTAAGGTGTGGGATCCTCTGCTGCTCAGCAGTGGGAGTTATGCACGCGTTGCTCACTTCCCTCCTATATATCTGGGCACACACAAGTGAGTTTTTCTATTTCCATGATTAGAAAAATGATGACAAAGCAATGTGAAATGTGAGCAGCACTTGTGAGATGGGGAATGTGGGCATTTTTTGTTTCTCTTCCAAGGAGCAGGGTAACATGGAGTGAAGAGCACAGACTCTGAAACCCGACCATCCGGGTGCATGTCCCAGCTCTGCTCTCTACCAGCTGTGTTCCCTTAGGCAGATGACTGGACTTCTGTGTGACTTGGCTGCCCCAGCTGGGAGTAACAATAGTGTCTTATGATCGGATTGTGATCTAAGTTGAGACGTGCAGTCAGCACTCAGTGAGTATTAGCTCTCAGCATTGTCTCCCTTCCATGGTGTGCATCAGTTTTGTAATGAGAAAATGTATATGTGAGTATATTTTGAGAGACCATCAGGAAGGATCTGAAAGAGGTGCTTACTGCCTAGAAGTTTGCCTCGGTGGAAGGAGTACTAGGAACAACTAATGCGTATTGAAAAAATGCTAATCTCTGGGCACTGTTTTATCTGTCGCTACTACCGTTTTGTAGATGAGGAAGGGGTTGCATAGAGAAGCCAAGGGACTAGCCTGAGAGCACACAGCCAGGGCTGTCAGAACCGGGGATCTCGGGACCAGGAGGGCTGAAGCAGCCTATGAGTGTTCCTGAGGGCAGAAACATTCTGGACGGGATGGGGTACCCCATCTCCCAGCCTGCTCTGCCCATACTGTGTTGGCAAACCACACCATTACTCTTCAGGAGTGTGTGAAATTGCCTTCATTTGGTTGTCCTTGGGATCCCCCGAGGCTCTGAGAAGACATTTGATGATTGCATTGGAGGTCTGATGTCTCTGCCGATATTCCACTTTCCCTTCATTCTGACCTCAGTTCTGGAGACGCTCAGGTGGTGGTCCTCCAAGTCCCACCACCCCTCAGTTGCCTCAGAAGAGGATGTCCTGCATGGGTTTTGCATGAACAAGACATCCAGAAGCCAGATCACCAGACGAATTAGCAAAGCTGGTGGTAACCTTTTCCTATCCCTGAACCCAAGTTTGGAGTAATGAGTGACATAAGAGGTAGGCCCTGGCCCAGTCAGGCCAGCCCTGAAGCTCCAAGAGGAGGAGAGGAGTCTCAGGAGCAGAATGTCCAGTCATCGGAGATGAGCAGGGGGATGGATAAGATTGGAGACCCAGAGCTAATGCACCTGTGGGTGCCATCCTGGCAACTGGGCCTGGTCCCACCACCAGGCCCAGCCTCCCCCCATCTCTGTCATGTGTGTTTCTGTCATTCTGGCTTCCCTTTCCCCACAATGCCTCCTGGCCTTTTCTTGGGGACACACCCAAGCATTGGAGCCTGCCAGACCCAGACTCCTTCAGAAGCTGCCTCCATGGCCCCAAGATCAGTTGGGGGCATTGTGCTGTATGTGTTCTTCTTTGGTCCTGTGAACAGGTGACTCTGGTATGCAGATAGGCGGGCCCCTGTCTCATCTTCCCAGCTGGGCAGCAAGGCCTTCCTAGCGGGATCTGGGTCTGATCCCTAGGTCACCTGATGCCTAGGTCACCTGGAAGCTCTGCTTCAACCTGGGGCTAGGCCAGTCCCCTGAGCTGAGTGGGGCTGCTCCCCTCTCTGCCATGAAAGGGAGGAAACATCAAAATGGAAGGCCTGACTCCATGACACAGTCGGGACCCTCAGCCTCACCATTGTGTAACTCCTAGGCTGCTTTGGGGACCTCTTGGCATGATTGACCCTGGCAGGCAGACATCATGCTCCCTTCTGAAAATGTTCCCATGCAGGATGTGTGCGCTTCTGCCCTGCAAGTGGTTCCAAGGGGCCTTATCCCTTGGAACCACTTGTCATAAGATGTTGCTGTCGGGGGCTCCCTGAACACTTCTGAAAGTGGCTTTTCTCTTGAGCTCCTGCCCATAACATGCTGCCTTCATGGGGTGTGCATAGCCCCGGTTCCATGCTGGGAGGATACAGACCAGCGAAATAGCTGTGATCCCTCTTCCTGGAGCACTAAGTATACTCAGAGATTTGCAAGAAATTGGTTTATTGGGACTTGTGTCCCTTCCCCCACACAAGGAAGCACAGACAGAAGAACAGAGAAGGGAAAGTGGCTCAGGAAACAGCCGGCTCTGATGTCACCCTGGTGGGAGGGGCCCTCTAGTATACAAGCTGTCCTTTCAGCCCACCCCACCTGTGGGAAGGCTCTCTCTGAAGGCCACAGGGTAGAGGGGTGGATGCGGAATGTCCTCTCAGCTAGCATTGCGGCCACGCCTGTGCAGCAGTTGTGCCCTCTGTCCAATTCTGGGAGACAGCTCTGGACGTGGCCTCCAGGCCAGATGGGCTGGGCTTACAGCTGCATGGGCTCTTGCCGGGCTCCTCCCGCAGCTGTTGGAGTCTCCACCGGCTGGGTACCCGCACCATGTCATCACCACCTCAGGAGTGCAGATATGGCTCTCCATCCTGAATGCAGGAGACGTTGGAATGAACTCTCGGGTACTCTGCAGTCCTCAATACCACAATCTCCTGGATACCAGTCACCCTGTGCCTGATGCCAGAACCTCTTCTTCCTGTCCACCTGAAGCTGGGAGCCCTTTGACTGGCAAATCCCCTTTCCACAAACCCCCTTTCACTCCCTTGTCGGGCCCCTGAGCCTCTGGTCACTGCCAGTCTATTCTGTCCTTCTGTGAGGTCACCCTTTTCACATTAACACACAAGTGGCATCAGCAGTTTTTATCTTTCTGAGATATGCTAATTAGCTTGATATCATCATGCCACACTGTGTACATATCTCTAAACATCACATGAACCCCGTAAATGTGTACAGTTGGGAATTGTCAATTAAAAATAGTATTAATAAGAATGTAACAACCCGACATGCTGTGCAGGAAGACAGCCCGCTGGACCGCCCCGACACCTGGCTTGTGACTCAGCCTCACCTGTCTTGGGGATTGACTTGAGTCCTCTGGTTTCTCTGTTGGCAGGTCTTCTTGACCAGCAGGCAGAAACATCTCCTGAAGAGGTTGAAATACCTCCTCATGGCCCTCTGCCAGCCCCAGCTCTCTCCGTCAGGAGAGGTTGAGATCCCATCTTCTGGCTGCCCAGTGTGGAGGGAGTTGTAATGCGTGTGACCGAATGCGTCTTTTGAGTGTGAGTCTTCAATAGGTTCAATATGGGACTCCGTGGTTTTCATTTTTTTTTCGAGGTCCAGGTTATCCAGGCTTCGTTGCTGTTTGTCCGCCCTTCGGATCTCCAAGCTGGGGCTGACCCAGGGGTCCTATAGGATGGTGACCCCCAGGGTGGACCTCTGCATGGGATCGATCACCAATATTTTTTTGATAAGTGTTTCAAAGGTGAAGGAAAAGTAAAAGGGAATTCTATACTTTCCCTTGGTGATGTTTGCTCTGAGGTCTTCAAAATTGTTGTCATTGAACGGTGGATCCCGGCCACCAGGCAGAATAAGGTGTCCCCGAGGCTCCATGTGTCCACAACTGGGCCATAGTATGCGTGACCCTGGAGCATCTCTGGGACAGCGTAGCATGGTGACCCACACATGGCATTGAGCATTTCTCCCTCTTCGAAGTATGTGCTAAGTCCAAAGTCTGCGAATTTGATTCGCCCCTTCTTATTGAGCATTTCTCCCTCTTCGAAGTATGTGCTAAGTCCAAAGTCTGCGAATTTGATTCGCCCCTTCTCACTCAGCAGTATATTCACTGGCTTGAGGTCTCTGTGTGCTGTTTCGCTGGTGGCAGTAGTGGACGGCTGAGCACATCTGTAGGAACATTTGTCGGGCCTCCTCCTCCCCGAGGCGGCCCTTCTGGCAGATGTGATAGTCAAGGTCACCTCTGCTAGCAAACTCCATAATGTCCATGCTGTAGTCAGTATCGATGGTTTCGAGGAGTTTTATAATGTTGGAATGTCTTAGCTGTGACATGATACTGGCTTCCATGTGGCCCAGCTGCCAGTAGCTAGAGGCCAGCTACTCCTTTGAGATAATTTTCAGTGCTATTGAAGTCCCAGTTTTTACTTGCCGTGCCAGTTTGACCTCGGCAAAGGAACCGCTGCCAAGGGTCATGAGGACTCAGTAAAGCCGTAGGGTCTATTAGCCATATCCCATCGCCCTCCCAGACACATGCACCACCACCACATGGTCTGACTACAATACTGCTAACTACAACTATACTCACTACAGCAACTCTACTAGCAGAGCTAAGAATATGAACAACACTAATAATCTAAGTTATTAACACTACTGCAAAAACACACAAAATGTACTAAGACTACTAAGAAAGACTGCTAAGAAAAAAAGTCAAAATGTATGAACTATGCTAACAATGCTAACTAACTAAATTTAAACAGAAAACAAGGGGAAGACAAGACACACACAAGGAAAAGCACAAAGGAAATGAAAACAAAATGGGAAAAAGAAAAAAGGGAGAAAATAATAAATAAAGAGGAGAGAAAGAAAAAATAAGATGAAAGAGAAATCAAAAGGAAATAGAAAAAAGGACAGATGACTGAAAAAATAAAATAAATATTAGGAAAATGAGAAAAAGAAAAAACAGAGTAGGAAAGCAATAAGGAGATAACAGATGCAGCATGATCTCACTCCACAGGTCCAAAAGTGGCTTCCCTGGGCAGTAATGACCAAAAACCTCAGGCCAGCCAAGGGCTTATATAGGTTGCAGGATTCCATTGCCATGATACTTTATGAGGTCAGAGCAACTGACCATGATTGGGCCACTCCCCAGTTTTTTTTTTTTTCATTTTCTGTTTGCAATAGCCTTTTTCTCCTTTTGAAAAAAGGTGTTTTTTGGTTTGTTTCTGTTTGTCTAGGTGGGTTCTAGAGACTGATGTTTGCTTTCTTCAAAATTAAAACTTGTCTGGGCTCATGCTTGTAATCTCAGCATTTTGAGAGACCTGGGTGGGAGATCACTTGAACCCAGGCTTTCAAAAACAGCCTGGGCCACATAGTGAGACATCATCTACACAGAAAATTAAAAAATTATGCAACTGTAGCCCTAGCTATTTGGGAGACTGAGGGGGAAGGATTGTCTGAACCCAGGAAGTTGAAACTGAGGTGAGCCGTGATCATGCCACTGCACTCCAGCCTTGAAAACAGTGAGAGTCTGCTGGAGTCCAGCTCCAGGAGAGAGTCAGGGCTTGAGATGGGAGAATCAGGAAGCGGCAAAAAAGAAAAGACGAAAACGACAGAAATCCTCTTCCTGGGGAGAGCTCAAGACTCTGCCAATTTTTATTTATTTTTCACAAGCTTATATAGGTTTTCCACTCAGCCACAAATGTATCTTGTATTGCTAACCAAACACCCATGTACATCCTTTCTGCACTCACAATAAAGTTGACCTTTAACAATTTCAACCACAGATGGTGTTTTTCTTAAGTCAAACATTTATGAACGTCCTGGTTTTCTTCCTCACTTTCTCATAACTATTTACTATTATAGGCCTATAATATCCTTACCCTATAAAGCTAAACCTTAACCCTAAGTCTTATTTAACTTACTTACTACTATATATTTATTTCTATTCATCTTATTTCTATCCTTATGTCTCTATATTTTCTTAACTATCACTTATACTATTATATATCTCTTATCTTACTAGTTTATCTTATCTTACTATCTTATTATTAATATTCTCAATTCTATCTTCATTAAACTATTTAATCCTAAAATATCTTAACCTATTTTTTATCTCAAATGGTTGTTTCTACCAGCTCTCAGCTGGGATCTGTTGTTTATGAGGAAGTGGTCGACTCATTTTTCTCGGCCTCCTGCTGTTACCAGAAAACATCCTTACACACCCTAAGGAGCACCCTTTTTGCTGCAATCTCACCTCCATTATGCGTATGTATAAGTTTTGCTGTCAAATGCCATCATCCATTTGCGCATCTATTATCTCAATTAAAGAGGGAACATTCTCAAGTCTATGCATGCAATCCTTCAAAGTTAGGAAAGGTCCGTCAACAGGATCCATGGGGTTTTGCCTCTGTCATGGCCACATATTACTGGGGCCTTGCTCCCAGCCGGTGTTTTTTCTGTTTTCAGGTCCCTTTTACCTTACTTTTTCTAGTGATTGCGGCTCCCGACAAGAATCAACTCAGAAAAAAAAAGGTAGGGTTAGGAAAAAGAGCCTGCAGTATGCTTCCATATCCTTTTTATTGTTAATTGGGAAATCTAAAATAACTTTTGGTTGCTCAAAACCCCTTAATGTATACTGTCAAGTTACCCCTTTTTCTTTAAACTCTGAATGATTGGTCTCAAAATGATGGTGACACTTAACTGACATCATGATACTATAAGAACATGTTATGTTGCATAAGACATAAGATATATGATTGGGTTGCCTGGAAGACAGCCCTCATCATAATTTCTCCATAAGATCATCAATCAAATTGTCATCCAAATCTTTAGAGGGTAGAGGCAGTGGATTGAAGTATTCAAAGTGTTTAAAAAACAAAAATCCTGTCACCCAAGAATCCTATATTTAGCCAAACTGTCCTTCAAAAATGAGTAAGAAATCCAGACATTCCCAGATAACCAAAAGCTGAGTCCCACCAGTCCAGCCCTGCAATGAAGGAGTCCTTCCATTTGAAAAGCAGAGACTAGGCTGGGCTAAGTGGTTCAGCCTGTATTCCCAGCACTTTGGGAGGCCAAGATGAGTGGATTGCCTGAGTCCATGGGTTTGAGACCAGCCTGGGTAACTTGGCGACATCTCATCTCTACAGTAAATTAAAAAAAAACTTAGCTGGGCTCGGTGGCTCAGCCTGTAATTCCGCACCTTTGGGAGGCTGAGGTGAGTGGATTGCCTGAGCCCATGGGTTTGAGACCCGCCTGGGCAGCAAGACCTCATCTCTATAATAAATCAAAAAATCAGCCGGGTGTGGTAGCACATGCCTGTAATTCCG
>NW_007249743.1:361251-371136 GCF_000164805.1 Carlito syrichta
GGTGTGGTAGCACATGCCTGTAATTCCGGCTACTGGGAAGGCTGAGGTGGAAGGATCGCTGGAGCCCAGCAGGTCGAGGCTGTGGTGGCCGGGAGTGGCCACTGCACTCCAGTCTGGGTAACAGAGTAAGACTCCAACTCAAAAAAAACTAAAACAAAAAACTTGAGCTGGGCATGGTAGCATGTGCCTTTAGTTCCAGCTACTTGGAAGGCTCAGGCTGAAGGATTGCCTGAGCCCAGCAGATCGACACTGGGGTGGCCATGAGCATGCCACTGCACTCCAGCCTGGGTGACAGAGTGACTCCAACTCAAAAAAACAAACAAACAAAAGAAAAAAAACAAAGACTAGGCAGAAATCCAAAGCTTTATGAAGAGAAAGAGCTCTGATAAATAAGCAGGCAATTAGAAAACCTAGTACCATTTTTGTTTTGTACATGCTTTAAGAGACTAATGTATTTTTTTTTAACTCAGTTGGTATGGATACAGTGCTTTCAGATATAATTTTGTGACACCGATAAGTAAGGATCAACTGGGTAAGAGAAATAATATTTTCTTTTTGCTTAGGTTTGCTTTGACTTTGGGACTCTTTTTTGGTTCTATAGAGGATTGTTTTTTCTCATTCTATGAAGGATGATGACATTGGTGATTTGATAGGCATTGTTTTGAATCTTTAGGCTGCTTTGGTCATCATGGATATTTTAACAATATTGATTCTTCCAATCCATGAGGATAGAATTTATTCCATTTTTTTTGTGTCATTTATCATTTCTTTTAGCTGTGTTTTTTAGTTCCTCTTGTAGACATCTTTTACTTCCTTGGTTAGATGTATTTGCAGGTGTATAGTGTGTGTGTGTGTGTGTGTGTGTGTGTGTGTGTGTGTGTGTGTGTGTGTCATAAATGGGATTGTGTTCTTGATGTGGTTCTCAACTTGAATGTTACTGGTGTATAGAAATGCTTCTGACTTTTGTACATTGCATTTGTATCCTGAAACATTATTGAAGTTGTTTGTCAAGTCTAGGAGTCTGCTAGAGGAGTTTTGAGGGTTTTCGATGTATACAGCCATGTCATCAGTGAACAGAGACAGTTTGACTTACTCTGTTTCAACTTGGGTGCTATTTGTTTCTATCTCTTGCCTGATTGCTCTGGCTAGGACTTCCATTAGGAATAGGAACGATGACAGTGGACAACCTTGTCTTGCTCCAGTTCTTAGGGGGAGCCTGTCAAGTTTGATGTTGGCTGTACATGACTCTCATTATTTTGATGTATATTGCCTAGTTTGTTTGGGGTCTTGATCATGAAAGAGGGGGAAGAATTACCTGAGCCCAGCAGGTCGAGGCTGCGGCAGCCATGAGCATGCCACTGCACTCCAGCCTGGGTGATAGAGTGGGACTGCGACTCAAAAAAAAAAAAGTGCCAAGAGAAGAAACCTTCTGGGAGCTTCAGGAAAGGTTTCCAGGCTCTTAGACAGAGGGAAGAGACACCTTCTCTACCTGTTTCTGCTGCCTGAGGTAGGCTACCCGGAGCAGGGGAGCAAGTCTGAAAGCTTCAAGTGGGAACCTGGAATCCGACCCATACGGGAAAACAGCCTCACAGGAAGCTGAGAGAATCCATGTCTGTGATGCGTCCTGACCCTGCACAGTCCAAGCCAGAACTGCCTGGAACATCATAGGCATCCTAGGTTTAAGAAATCATGAGTTGTCCTTAGGACGCAGTGACCTATGTTGGAGTTTTCTGCTTCTTGAAGCCAAAAATAGCCTATTGGTGGCAGGTGAGGCAGTCTGTTCATCACATCATCTTTTCTACCTGGTGAGCAAAGCTTTGTAATTCACAAAGCACCAGAACGCCATCATTTCTGAACCTCACTCCCCCATGAGGTATGGGTCAAGTCCCCATTTACAGATAGGAGTCCTGAGACCAAGGAGGATGGAGAAGACTTGCTCAGTGCCAGACCCACAGGCTGAGCAGGGACTCGCCCTAGCCCTGTGCTGGCTCCCAGGGCAGGACTCCTGCTCCCCCTCCCTGAATCTAGGAGCCCCCACAGCTCTGTGATCTGATGCTTGTCAGGGCCTCCATGCCCTAAATGTCCACACTACCCACATCAACACCATCTTACACTCTCCTACCTTGGGGTGGTGTCCCTGGACTTAAAAATTGTGACTCTAGTCAAGCTCAGTGGCTCAGCCTGTAATGCCAATGATTTGGGAGGCCAAGGTGAGTGAATTACGTAAGCCTGCAGGTTTGAGACCCACCCAGGCAACTTGGCAAGACCTCATCTCTACAATAAATACAAAATTAGCCAGGTATGGGAGTGTGTGCCTGTAGTTCTGGCTACTTGGAAGACTGAGGCAGAAGGATCACTGGAGCCTAGCAGGTTGAGGCTGTGGTGGCCAGGAGCATGCCACTGCACTCCAGTCAGGGCAACAGAGTGAGACTTCAACTCAAAAAAAAAAAAATTGTTACTGTCTGCATTTCTTATTAAAATATGCACATCTCATCTTGAGAGAACTAATGCATACTCATCCCCACAAATAAATTCTTCATTAGTCCTCAGATGTGGCAGGCCTTGAAAAAAATGGAACAGGAAAGTTTTGAGCTGAGTTTACCCATGGTGCCAGGGTGAGCTTTCATTCATTCCTTCCTTCATTCATTCACTCAGTGGATATTCAGTTGGTACATCCTACACTGGGCACTGAGTTGTATCCTGGAGCCACAACCTTCAACTCGCCATGGTCCCTGCCCTCATGGAGCTGCCCTTCACAGTCAAGGTCACAAGAAACATGATGACAGGATTGATAAGTCCCTCAGGGTACTGGTACAGCCCAATGGATGAGAAAGTGATTCTGTAGGGGACAGGGTGACCTTAGACATAGGACACCTTAGGGAGGGCAGTGAAGACCCCCAGTGGTGAAGCTGTCTGAGCTGAGGCCCAGAATATGAGAAGAAACCACCAGGAGATGGTCTGGAGACAGAGTGTTTCAGGCCTGAGCAGGAACGTGCTTGGTGCAAAGTCAGTAAGGGAGAGAGGCCTGAAGTGAGGGGCTACAGGAACACAGGGTCACATGCGCCACGGTGGGGTTTGGGTTTTACACCAAGAGTTACAGGAAGTCATTGAAGATCTGAGATGAGAGAGTGACACATCCCAGCTGCACTTTGTGACACTCATTCTTCTGACTGGCAGGAGTCTGGGTCGAGGAGGCAGGTGCAGAGCAGGAAGGCCCTGTGGGAAGCTGGCGCAGTCACTAGGACAAGCAAAGATGGTGGCTGGAAGGCATGCTGCCCAAAGCCAGGGTACAGAGACCCCAGGACACAGGACAAAAGAGGTGCAGGCCTCCCCAGATAAGCAGACATGAGTGGAGAGAGGGATCGTGTGGAACTGCTTTTGCAGCTGGACTGGGAGGCCCCTGTTGGGAGCCAGCCACAGAGGTCCACTGAGCATTAGGGATCAGGGAAGGCCATGGACCCCAAGACCACTAGGATGCTTTCAGGAGCTGTTGACCCCATTCCCTTCCTCCTTTTCCACTTGGCACTGCAACCAGGAAAGGCTCCTGCTGGCTCTAACAGAAAACTCTGAGACCGGAATGCAGAGCTAAACTTGGGAGTCTATTGTTCCCATTTTCCACAGTTTATGGGTTTTGCTTTTAAACAATTTAAGTTTAAATTTGAGTCACATTGAGGAAACTTAGTGCAAGTCACAGGTGCTCTTGATGTGATTTTAGAAATTTATAGATATAGGTTTTAGAAAATAGTTTATATAGATTAAGAAAATTTAAATAACCATTTTGTTATAGAAGTGTGGTTAGTTCAGTTTGATTCAGGGGGGCCAGTGAAGTTTGAATTAGGCCAGCTAGTGCTAGGAGAGTGTAACCATAGCTAGGAGAGTGTAACCATAGCAGCAACTGTTTCACAGAAACTAGTTTGAATTAGCATAGAATAGAAAAAGGTAATATGTTATTATGTTGGTTTCGGGTGTAAGCATTGAATGATGTTATGTAGCTGTAAACAATTTAGGGTACATAGAAAATGGATAAGAAAATGACAATTTGTGGTTGCTTCTCATGTTCTTGCTCATGTTTAAAAAATACATCTGCTTGAGAGTGGGGGGTGTCCTGTGTGCACCTGGATCTGTTCATGTGAAAGGCACATGCTGCCTTTTGTGTCCTGTGATGATGATTTTGCAGAGTTTGGGGATAAAAGCCCTTGGATATACTCAATAAAGTGGTTTTTGCTTAATTCTAAACAGGAGTCCAGTCCCTTTCTTTCTCTCTAGTTTCTTTTCTCTCATGAGTCGCCTACGCCATCACACCTCCAGAGACTCCCAGCCCTTGCAGGAGCAGGACTCCAGCAGGCCCTGACAAGGCAGAGCCAGGAGTGCAGGAACAGGACAGCAAGTGGAGGACAAGGAGTCTCACACAAAGACGTGAGTCGTGAGGGGACAGGGACTGTCCTGCATCCTGCCAACTTGGGGGCTCAAAGGAGCTTCACTGGACCCCATTGTCCGTAGGTGTGGGCATCAGGGCTGGGAATCCCCAAATGGGGCAGGCCTACCCCAACTGTGGCAGAGGCCTCTAAGAGTAGTCCCAATGCCTGGGCGCCTGGTGTGAGGGAGGGCCATGGCATGTGGGAGCAGAGGGATCTAAGGAGAAGCGAGAGGCCAGAGACGAGGCCCCGAGCCCTCACTCCCAAGGGGACTGGAAATCTGGGGGCACCATTGGACCAGGAAACCGAGCGGGCTGGGCTCTCAGGAATTGGAGACATTTGTATGCCTTTAACACATATGTACTAGGGGCAGAGCCTGTGCCCAGGATTCTATTTCTATGCTCAAGTGGTGGAAGCTTTGGAGGCTTGTGATGGTCACACACACACACACATACACACACACACGTAAATATATACACAACACACATATTTATACACACACAAATGTGCACGTGCACACCCATCCACAGTGCACCACTGCTTACTCATGCCTGTCCCTAGGCAGAAACCCTTCCTGCCATGGACCGTTCTCTCTGGGACCTGGTAGTGGTCAGAAGCTGGATTCCTGTGGAAGCCAAGGAACCCTGTCACTGCCGTCCTCGTGGGTCAGCGTGGTGATGCTGAAGGGCATATCTGGGGAGGACCTGAGTAAACCAGCCATGCATGCTGCCTGCTAAACCTGCTGCTAAACCTGACTTGTGCATGGAGGAGGGCACAGTGGAGGCCGACAGCCTCTTCCCACCATGTGCACTGAGGGCAGGAGCGTCATCAGGCGGGTCTTGCTCCTGGAGGCTCTAGGATCACTGATGGTGTCCACCAGACACCCCAGCCCTCATCCCTGGGTGCACAGAAGGGGTGCTTCCTTGAACTCTGTGTGCAGATGGGGCATGGCTGAGTTCTGGCCCGTGAGCACAGTGACACAAGTCACCCATAGGCTGGATGAGAACTGCCATGCCCCCAGCCATTCCTCTCATGGAGGCAGCAGGGATACGTGAGCTGCCCCAGGTCATACGTTAGGAGACACAGGCAGAGCTCTGCTCACTCCCTTTCACCCGCAGCCTGACGGGAAATGTGCATGGCAGGCAGGAGTCCCTGGACATGGGGCTGCTTGTTATGTGGCATGACACAACCGCTCTGCCTGGTATGTCAGGGGCTCACACTGACCCAGCCACAAAAGGACAGCCACCACTGCTCAGCAGACCACATGCCCCAGATGTATGTGCTTTCATGTGCTGTAAGTCATCTGTTAGGGCCAATGCGTGTGCTTATTCTCCATTTCACAAAGGCTGGAAAATAACTTAGAAGTCAGCATTCATGGAATACCTTAAATGCATCAGGTTTTTGCTGAGCACTTTACAAACGAATTTCCTCAGCCTCACAGTAGCCCTGGGACGAAGGTACTTTTATTAACTCCCATTGTACAGAAGAGAAACTGAGGCTCCAAGCGGTCATGTCCAAGCAGGGGGCAGCACTGGAAGCTGAACTGAAACCTGTCTGCCTTCTCATGCCAGCTCAGACTGAGGTCACAGAGGGACATCAGTGGCCATGCCAAGGGCTGAGGAGGCCAGTGGGCCATGTGCCCATCGCCATGACGGTTCCATATCCAGCCCTGAGAGTGCCCTCTGTGGATGCCATCAACAGGCCCTGGCACAGACTTCAGTCCTGTGGTTCCTGGTGGCTGGAGGCAGGAGAGGCCTGTGAGCAGAGGCTCTGTGCGGTGGGCAGACCCTCCCCCATAGTGCCCAGCCTCTTCTCCTCTCCCTCTGGGGGTGCCCCTTCTGTGGAGAAGCCCACCGAAATGAAGTAGAGGGTGTTCCAGGAGCCGCCTCCCCCCAGGTGCTTCCCTGGATCCCAAGCTGGAGACCCAGGTACACATACCACTCTGTAAATCAGTGATGTAATTGGTCTCCAGGTGGGGGCCTGGCTCTCACAGAAGGCCTGTACCCTAGACCCTGGGGCTCTTCCGGTGAGGTGCATCTAGAGGCAGAGACGCCACGGGCTGTGAGAACCCAACAACCTGGAGCCAGGAGCTGACCAGAGGCTCTACCTGCCTCCAGCCCCCACACCAGCCCACAAGGAATGTGCTGCAACAAGCCCATGTGACAGATGGGGAAACCGAGGTATAGAAGTGACTTGCCTGGGAATCTAGACCCAGGAAATAGGCCACAAGTTCAGGCCCTGAACTATGAGCTCCGGTCATCCCAAGTCTCTACGCATCTCTCCAGGCTGTCCTCTTGAGGGCACTCCTGGGGTTTTTGTGGTTTTCACAGTCAGTCAGCACTCATTTTCTGAATAGCCCCCTGTTGAGGGATCCTTTCAGCACCTGCACATTTAACCCATGGTTTCAGAGCCCTGCTTGGCTGTTTCTTCACATTTAATGTACCAGGAGCCCCCAAGAGGGAAGCATCCTGGTCCTTCCTCAGGGACTCCCATTCCAGCAGCGGCAGGCATGGGTATAGAGATTGAGGGCCCAGGACAGGACACAAGGTGCCCAAGTCCTGGTTTGGACACTACTGAACTGCATGACCCTGGGTGAGTCCCTTGACCCCTTTAGCGCCCTTACTCCACAGTGGGAGGCTGGCAACAGCAGTGACCCTTGGGCTGTGGTAGGGTTCAAGGAGGTGATGTGAACACCATGCCTGGCACATAGTAGTTGTTCAATTAGCACCACACATCACGTTGTCTCTGAAGTCCCATCAGGTCACTGGGATTTGTCTCACTTGTTAATTGGGAGGAGGAGGAAGGCTAGATTCCCCTTGATACCCTTTCTGAGACGCCATCATTGGGCAGGGTCAGAAACTCTGAGCCTCCACATCAGGCAGGGTGAGACATACTGAGCCTCCACCATCGAGTGGGGTGAGACACTCTGAGCCTCTGCCATTGGGTCAGAGCTAGATGGAACAGGGGAAGGTGCAGGCGTGAGGGTGGCAGGGTGTCTTGGTCCCTTTTTTATAGCCAAGTCTCTGCAAATAAGACAGCACTGACTCAGTCACTGAGGGACACAGACATGGCAACCCCTCCCAGTCCCAGGCTTCAGCACCCAGGACCCCTGCCAGCTTTCTGACAGTGGATGATGCAAGGAAGGCCCTCCTGCCTCCACCCCCAGCTTCCTTCCTTCCCTGATGGCCGTTCCCAGCATCCCAGCTCATCATCCTCCCATGTGGGCCTCATACCACAGAAACAGGTCTCACCACCAGGGCTCTTCCTGTGCTCTTTTCAAAGTAGAGCTGCCAGCAGAGAGGGGCAGCAAGTCTGTGTGGCCCCCGTAGGGCTGGCCCGCCTCCAGCTGACTCCCCACAGCACTCCCATCCTGGAACGGCTCAGCCCCACTCTGCTGGGGTCTGAAAAGTCCCCAGTTCTCACTGGCAACCCCTGGAGGGCTCTGAGAAAAAGAGGTACCTGGGTGGTATCCCTGTTCCCATTGGTCCTGTGGCAGTGAGGATGTCTGTCCCTCAGCAGGGAGCAGGGCCACAGGGAGGGGCAGAGGATGGGTTGGTTCTAATTGGAGGGAGGGGGACACAGCAGGAAAGACCTGGAGACAGGCAGAGCAGCAGGGCCAGCACACAGAGGGGGTACTCAGGCAGCCCCACACTGGGGGACCTGGGCCCAGAAAGTGCTGGAAGAAAAGTATCACAGGATGTGCAGCGCCTTCCCCACGTGCAGGGCAGGGGCTGGCCAGGGACCTGCAGAAATAGATGCACTTGGGACCCAGCCTCTGGCCCTCTGGGCAGGAAGGCAGGACAGCCCAAGGCTGCTGAGGGGATCTGGGAAGGGAAGCCCAGGTCCACACACCTCATACACCTGAGGACCTGCTCCTGGGCCACACCCACCACTACCCTGGGCACAGGGTCCACAGCCAGGTGGCCAGGATCAAGGGCAGCCCCTGTCCCTGCGAGAGAATGTCAGCTGCAGCAACAGAGACTCAGCTAATGATGGCACCAGAAACCAAGACATTTCCTTGCCCCCTTAAGGAGGCTTTAGAGGTGGGAGGCCAGGGCTGGACCTGGGCTCCATAGAGTCACCAAGACTAACACCCAGGCTCCTCCAGCTCCATGTGGCCCCTGAGGCGTCCCTCATGGTCACAGGGTGTCATGACCCCCAGGTTCATTCACTCACTCACTCATTCAGTCACTATTGATTGGGGACCATGTGTCTGGCACTGCCCAAGGGTGTGGGAGGGAGCCACAAGGGAGACCAAGCCCTCGGAGCTGATGTTCCCATGGAAAAAGGGAACAGTGAACCACACAACCAGAATATTGCATCGCATCTTAGACGTAGGGCCTGGGGCAAGGGTGGGTTGCATTTTAGGCTGGGGTATCAGGGAAGGCCTCACTGAGATGGCGACTTCTGAACAGAGACCCTCGGGGGAGCCGTGGGCATTCCTGGGGAAAATCACCCCCTTTCACCCCCACACTGGTAGTGGCTCGTGCAAAGTCCCTGAGATGGAGCCACGTGGTGAGTTCCAGGACCAGCAAGGAGGCAAGAGGGGTTGCGCAGATGAGAGAGACGCGGTGGGGAGAGGGGAGCTGGAAGAGGAGCTCAGGGGTCAGCTGGGGCCTTGTGGGGGTGGTGGGATCTTGGGCTTTGACTCAGATGAGTTGGGAAGTCCCTAGAGGGCTCTGAGCACAGGGACACAGTCTGACTTGAATTCTAACAGGATTCTGCTGCTGTTGGGGGTGAGGGTGGGAGGAGGCCAGAATATTCTAGCAAATGAGGATGGGGGTTGGACTGGGAGTGGGCAGTAGAGGTGGGAGGAGTGGGCAGATGACAATGTCAGAGCAGCAGGGCAGGAGACGTGTTCCTCTTGGGCTCCTCTTTCATGGAGAAAAGATTTTCCCAGAATCCTCTAGGGCACATCCTCTTCACTTCATGGGTCAGAAGTGGGTCAACATCCACGAATCACAGACAAGGGAGCAGGATCCCGTGATTTTCCATCGCTGGCCAGACGATCTTTGGGAATCTGTGGGGCCCCTTGTTTAAAAAGTATTAAGAATTTCAAGATGGCAGCAACAGAACCTTAAGCCAAGCTCAGGGCCCTCACAAATGCAGGTCCCTGTGCACACACCTGTGAGGCCAGTCCTGTTCCTTGATTCATGGGTTGGACGTGGGACCGCCCAGACAGAATGAGGGAGTTGAGCAGCAGCAGGAGGGACAGGCAGTGGGGAGGTGCCCCCTACCCCATGTGGCCAGATCGGCATCCAGGAGGTTCCACATGACTCTGCCAAACCCAACAGTGGGGACAATGCCCCGGGCAGCTGCTGGGAAGTCGTGGACCACACACATCAAGTGCTTGGTACCGTGTTACCTGTCATGATTCTCATGACCTCTTGGGACAAGAGCCACCTCCTTCCCAGGCTACTGGTGTCCCTGCCTTTTAGCCCCAGGATGCCAGCAGCCTCTCTTCCCTCCC
>NW_007249743.1:371248-386138 GCF_000164805.1 Carlito syrichta
CCCCCCCGCAAGCAGCATGCCTGGAGTCCCCCCACGAGTTGCTTGTCTTGCCTCCAGAAGCCCTCACTGCATGGAGTTCATCGGAAAGGCTGCCTTAGAGAATAGACAGAAATATAACTATGTGTCACTCTAATGCTACACATTTCATAAAATACATTAGGAAAAGTACAAATACTCTAGGAGTTAAATGTGGTAATAGCACTTTCCCTCTGGAGAGTGCTTCCGGCTTATTTTCAAAAGCCCTCAAATGGCGGGCCTGGCGGTGGGAGCCATGGTCACATGGCTTTACAGATGAGCAGACTGTGTCTCCTTCACTCAGAACTTCCAGTGGGTTCTGGGAGGTAAAACCCCAAGTGCCCCATCACCTGTGTGCCCTGGTCCCTGACACCCCCCACCCTGATGTCAGGCCCACCCCCTCCCTCCTTCTCCAGCTCACCAGCCCAGTGCCCACCTCTGGGCCTTTGCAACTGCAGCTTTGGTGCCTGGAGTCAGGCTTCTCTGAGCGCTCCTTGGGTTGCCACTCAAGGGTCGGCCCAGAAAGGCCTTCTGGGACCCCGGATTAAAACAGCTCTCATACCTGCCTCCGTGCTCCTACCCACCATGCTCACCTGATAGGCACTTGAGCCATCTGACATGTCACCTACCCATGTGACCATTGGCTTTTCTATTTGCCTCATTCTGGCAGGTTATAAACTTGCCAAGGACTTCACAGATGTGACTCTGGGCCCAGAACAGGCCTGGCACACCACAGGCACCTCCCTCCATATGTGTGACATGGTGCCCCCGGGCCCACATGAGTGACTGGATCAGACCTAGAATTACGGTGGGGTTTCTGCAGACCTCTTGCTGGCCGGAATGCAGAGTGAGGACACATTCCAGACAGGCTGGGTCTCTTTGGCCTATGGTGGCCTTTCACAGACAGCCATAACCTCCTTCCCAGTCAGGCCCTGCACCCAGGAACTCAGATGCAGTCTGAGGGAAGAACAGTCTCATGGGGACACTCAGCTCATGCAGACTTCCTTCGAGGCATGTGAAGTCCTGGGGAAGGTGGTGGAGCCCTCTGTTCCCAGGAGGGAAGCAGATAGGGCAGAGAGGCCCCCAGGGGTGGGGTCAGGGCCAGTCCCACCCAGGGAAGGTGGAGAGACAGAGTTGTGAACTTCCTGAAACCTGCAGACTAATGTAACAGAAACGCCTCTGTGAAGGGAAGCCGTATCATGATCAGAATCCTCCTGCATGGCCACCCATTTGCTGATCCATCCCACGAAGAACACCCAAGGTTGACTGGGTGCCCACTCACTGTCCCCCAGCCACCAGAGCTACACTGGAGGGCTCTGAGCTCTGGCTTCAAGCAGAAAGGCCACTGCTGAGCTTCAGGCAGCAGGGCAGTCAGATCTCCCTGGGGGAGAGATGGTTTTGGAGGTCCCGACAGGAGGCCACACAGGATGGGGTGGGCAGGGCCAAGATGTGGCAGAATGGTTAGCATCTGGTCTCCAGACCCAGAACAGCACCTGGTTCAGGCTCCCAGTTCCGCCGGTTGCTAGCTGTGAGGTACCTTGGACCAGGTACCTCACCTCTCTGTGCCTCAGTGTTCCCACCTGCTGGAGGGGGATGACAGGGCCTTGCTTATGGGGTGGTTGCTTGGAGTAAATCAGTTTATGTGCAGAACTGTGCCTGGCACAGGTGAAGGCTGGGGGAGTGTTTAAAAGGGGCATGGTGCTGCTGGTAACTTCACACAAGGTCTGTACAGAGCCCAGCATCACACCAAGGCCACATGCTGGGCCTGGCAGTGCTTGTAGTTACAAAAACCCCAGCATGGGGGAAGTGGCCCAAAGTGTACACAGAACTCTCTGGGCTACTCTGACAGCTTCTTGTGAGTCACATGATTTCAAAATACAAGTTATTTAAGACTCGCAGGCAGATGCTGATGGAAACTGAGACCATGAGGGCAGAGAAAGGAGTCAGACTAAAAGGAAGGGAATTAAGATTCCTGGAGGGAGTAGAGACAACTGGGTGGAGGCAGGACTCCCACAAAGACCACAGGAATGACAGTGTCACAGCCAATCAGACTCTCAAACTGGCCCAGCACTCTGGCATTTCTACAAGTGGCTGAAAGGTTTACTGAGGCTGGATCAGTTAAGGTCACCTGTTCTTCACTCCACCTGAAGTCAGAGGTAGCTCAGGACTGGGAGGACATGGGGTAGGGTGGAGGAGGTCACACAGAGCTCCATTCCATGGCACCCTGGGGGCCTCACTAACTGAAGGGGAATCTCCTTTGGGAGGTGACAGAGTCATCTCTGTCACTCTTCAAAGCCAGACAGAGGCCTGGACTGAGAATGAAGGACTGATGTGTCATCACACTCATCATTCCTGTGGTCCTTGGCCCACAGGGCCCCATGAGTGAGCAGGAAACTGTCCCTGACCACCAGGGGCTCTGTGGTAAGGCTGGGAGGCGATGCCAAGCCCTGGTCCTGGCTTCTGGGAGGGAGCAGAGGGGCCGCCACTCACCACGGTGCACCCTGGGGCATCTGGTCCTTGAGGCACAGGTTCTTGGCCTAGATCTCCACCCAAGGGCCACAGAAAGAAGGAACCACCAGGCTGGGATCTCTATGGAGTGCTCAGGACACCTGAGGCACATTGTGGGGTTGACAGGAGGCCCCAGACTCTGGAGTCCTCGGTTCTCTCTAGGCAGGGAGAAGGCCTGAGTCTGAGGCTGACTGCCACCCAGTCCCTTGATGGCCCCTCCCACCACCCAGATGAGAGCACCAGCCCCACCCATGATGTCCAAAGCACCACCACTCACCTGCTTGTGCATGATGGCCGTGGGCTGCATGATGCACTTGGGCAGCAACCCGTGGCTCTGGGCCAGGATGGTTGCCTTCTCCAGGGACACGCTCAGGGTGCTCCTGCCGCAGGGGTGGGGGCTACGGGTGAGGTGTGACAGGGGCCATTTCTGGTCCCCACGGCCCCCAGACCCCATCCCGTCATCTCCTCCCACAGTCCTCAGGCCGCAGACAGCCCCTCTTTGCCCACAGCCATCTTCCTCCCCTCTGGCTCACTCCTCCTCCAGGCAGCCGCCCACCTCAGGGTCAGGCGTCCTGTGGCTTCCTTGCCGTCACCTCACAATGAGCAGCACCACACACCCAGGGCCTTGCTGGGATCTCTGGGACACTCCCGGGGCCTCGTTCAGAGGACTTGGTACAACACTTGCTGAGGGAGTATGTGGAGGTGACCCCTGGAAGCCCCAGGACTTGCCGGCAGGGTTTGCAGTGGATGCACTGATCCATCTCTCAACAGGATCCTGGGCTGTTCTTGAAAGAGCTCTGAGGGCCAGAACTCTTGGGTTCAAATCCTGTCCCCCGTGAAGCCCTGATCCCTGACTACAAAGCAGGAGCCCTAACAGAGCCCTGTGACGCCGTGGTGTCCCGGTCAGTGTGGGATGTCCCCAGCCACCACCCACTGGCTGAAGCACCTTCATCCCCCCAGCTGGGACAAACAAAAGTCTCCAGAGGCTGCCAGATGAGCCCTGGAGGGGAAAATCACCCCTGGCTGAAGATGATGTGAGGCCCCACGCATGGCTTGCTGTAGGGAGATGAATGGGGAGAGATGAGTCAACCTGCAGGGACATTAACCAGTAGGCCAGCACGCAGAAATCGCCGACTGCTGAGACAGGCTGGGCCTTGCCCTGCTCTGGGACCCAGCAGGGAACAAATCAGCCCCTGCCCTGGGGGAGGCAGGGAAGAAACAGACCCCCCAATGAAGGATGAAGATGTGGGCAGAGAGGGCACGGGTTTAAGCAGGTAGGTCAGGGATGGCTTCACAGAGGTGACATTCCTCTCCCTGGGACAAGCAGTGGGGGCAAAGACCAGAAGTAGGAGGCATCCAGGGAGACCAGGAGACCGAATCTTCCCCGTGGACAAGCAACTGCTATCGTGTCAAATGAAGGTTCTGGCACAACCACTCTGCCTGATCTCATGCACACTGACCACGCAGTCAGAGAAGCAGACGGTCCCACAGCCCTCCTGGGTCCCCTGCGACTGAGTCCCATTTCACAGACAAACTGAGGTCCAGGGAGAGCAGGGCCCATGGCTGGCTCCACAGGCAGAGGTAAAATCGGGGTTCCAACTCAGTCTTTCTTCCCCCCGGCCCGGGCCCCCACACCACCCAGAGGCGTGGCCAGCCCCCACCCCATGCCCGGCCTCACCTCTGCATACATGAGCCACACATGGCGATCTGGCAGGCCCCCAGGTGGTAGCAGAGCTCTGAGGAGAGGATGAGGTGGGCACCGGGCTTGGGGTGGACTAGGGACTTCATGAGGTGGCTGAGTTCATCCAGGGCATTGATGGGGCAGATCAGCTGCAAGGTGTGTGACACACACCTGGAACATTGGGGGAGGGGTGCCTGGGCCCTCCCCAACCTCCCCTGCATCAGCTCCCCCTAACCCAGCTCTGTTTCTACAGATGCCTCCCAGCTCACTGCACTGAGTTTGCAGTCCAATTCAACCTTCTATGACCTCTGCTCAAGAACTATCAGTGGCTCCCCACAGCCCGTCAAGCTGGCATTCAAGGTTCACCACCTATTTCAGGTCCAACCTTCCAACCTGATTCTCTTCCCTGCCCAGGTGTCCCCAACCAAGCCAGAATGGAGTGCCTTCTCCCGACCTGGCATGCCCCACCCAAGCGTCCCTCCCCGAGAAGAGCCTTCCCTCCTAACCCCAGCCCTCCCCGACTACCGCATGGAGGTACAAGTGCCAGTTCACTATCTGTGCAGCCCTCATATTCTGCCAACCAGGCTAAAAATGTCCCAAGAGCCACTCTGCCCAGAGCCCCTGCCTCACTCTGCCCAGAGCCCCAAGGAGCACTCCAAAGCCATCGCCAAAGGCTGGGAGAGCCTGGGAGACCACAAGACAAGAGAGGCGCATCAGGGTAAGAGGCAGGGAGCCCAATAGCCAAAGCCAGCGTAGGCCCCTTGGGACACACGGGAACGTGTGCCGATGGCTGGATCTTTCCATGCCTAGAGAAAAGCTGGGAGCCTCCATTTTTACTGGAAATCTTTTGATTTCCGAATGTTGGCCACAAATTCCAAATAAGAAAAAAACAAAAAATACACCACCTGGGCCACATCTGTGGTGGGGTCCATGACTGACCCACGTGGATTCTAGCCCCGAGAAATGCTGGCACTGGGAACCGTGGGAATGGCACAGGCAGGCAGGTGCCAGGAAAATAAACCATCCTGGGAATTTTGAGAAGGTTGTGGAGCTATCCAAGACTTCCTGGAGGAGGGACTGCAGGACCTCAAGGACTTCTCTGCTAGGGCACCACCCTGGGCCTGTCTGCTTGGTCCTGACTCTGAGAGACCATCCCCGCCCAAGTTCCTGGGGCAGAGGGAGGCAGGGTGGGTGCACCTGGTCTATCTTCACTGCTGTGGTGCTGGCATCTGTGGGCAGGTTGGACCGTTCCAGGTAGAACGCCCTGGAGGAGGAAGATGGGACTGACGGTGGGGCCACCTCACCTACTGCCTTCATGCCTCTACCTGGGTCTCAGCAGCCATGCTGCTCCACCCTCCTCAAAGTCCTCCTTTGAAGCCAAACAGACCCGAATTCAAAGCTCAACCACTGCCTGGCTGTGTGACTCTGGGCAAGCTGTGTATTCTCTCCGGGCCTCAGTCTTCTCACCCATAAAGTGGGTTAGAAGGGTCTACTGCTACGAGAATCTCTTGCAGGCAAAAGGTCCAGCACACAGTAGGTGCTCAAGAAAGGGTGTTTGCCCACGGGACATCTGTCTGGCACTTTCTGCACTAGTGGCCACCCCTGAAAGTTTCCTGATCCTAGCCTCAACAGAGACCCCAGGCATGTACCTGAGTTTGCGATAATACTGCTGGACTTTTTGCAGGGACTGAGCATTGATCTCCTGCTGCAAATCTTCCACGGCCTGGCTGCCTGAAGGAGGTGGCCCCTCCACATTCTCCAGAGCTGTGAGGGAAGACACAGGAGGGTGGGTGACTGTGTTCCGGTGTGCTTGGTGGCCTTGACCCATCCCCTTGGCCCCGCCAGATGCCAAAACTCACCTTTCATGAAGAGCACAGTGTGCAACTTCAGGCAGTCCCCACCCTCCAGGTGCAAAGGCAGCATGGAGCAGTGGTAGCTGTCGAGGTAGAAGAGGACCTTCAGGACCTGCCAGCTGCCCTTGATGTGGTAGGAGACGTTGGCATCTGTGGGAGGACACAGGCAGGGCTGGTCAGCACTGGGGTGGGGGTGGCACACATCGCCTAGCAGCAAACCTCCCTGCTGGGGCTCCAAGTGGCCTCCTGGGACCTCTCTGCTCTCCCCATTCCAGAGGGGTAGCCTCAGGCATCCTGGCTTCCCACCCCCAGGGGTAGCCTCAGCCCTCCCTGCCCTTTCAGTCCTGGGGTAGCCTCAGCCCTCCCTTCTCCCTCCTCCCAGGGGTAGCCTCAGACATCCCCGGCCTCCCACACTTGGAAGAACAGTCTCTGACTCCTCCCTTATGCCGACTTCAACAGGTCCTAGTTTCCACTGCTGAATTATGGGACATGACAATGACTCTGCCAGCTGGGGAGTCTGCAGCATCTGTCTCCAGAGCCTCCTCAGTGTTCCTTTTACCCATCCTCTCCTGTGACCCCAGGGCCCTCCCTGGCAAAAGCTGCTCCAAACAGGACCTGCACTGTATTCGTGCCTCTAAGGAAGAGCTTAGGGCAGGGGTGGCCAAATATGGCCCTCAGACCCCTCCTGTACCCATGGCAGGCATCACTAATAGATCACTGCTCTGCCTGGGTCCCCACTCAGTCTAGCAGGAATCACTAATCGATCACAGCTCTATCTGAGCCCCACTCAGCCTAGAGATAGGCCTTCACTGCCAATCAATTCAAACTGGTACCTGAAAAAAAGTCTGTCCCCTGCTAGACAGAGTGATATTGCCCCAAGGAGGTAAAATTGGTCCTTGGGAGAGAGAGAAAAAAACCTTACTCTTGTAATGTGTATGCACAGATGCCTGTCGTATTAAGATTGTACGGGAGGCAGCAATTAGGAAGAAATTGACTAGAAATGCTTTTTATGAGATAAAATGAAACTGATGGAGAAACATGCACCAGAGTCCTTAGCCAGCATGCTTAGACTTGCCTGAGGGGCTAAACAGCACCGACCTTTGGGCTCTCCCTCTAGCTTTGGATGACATGGGTCTGGGATGGGCCCGGGAATTTATCTTTCTAGCAAGTCCCTGGGTGCTGACGGCCAAGAGCCACACAGATCCAGTGCTCCATACAAAGCCCAGTGGCTCTCAGGCCGGCTGCTTGTGCAGGTCACCTGGCGTGCTCTCCTGGGACCCAGTGCCCAGGCCCTGCCACAAACTGACCAGAATTGCCAGGGACTGGGGGTCCTGCAAAGCTCCCCAGAGGATTCCAGCATGCAGGCAGGGCTGAGAAACCAGAGCTCGACCATGAGCTACAAAAAGGCAGCAACCACACCGCATCTCTCTCCACTCAAGAGCTCCTGACTCTGCCCAACACATGCTGTGAGCTCATAACTAGGGTCATGTAAGAAGGTGAAAGGATGGGTGGGAGAAAGAAAGAAAAAAACTTGGTTAATTATGGAGTAAGCCCTTACAAAATCTGAAGTCCTCACCCTGAAGAAGACTTCTCTAGAACAGAATTTCAGTGGGAACCGGGTACTGATTGCCACTCTCTCCTTTTTACTTTTTTTTTAAGAGACAGGGTCTTGATCTGTCACCAGGCTGCAGTATGGTGGCATGATCAAGGTTCACTGCAGCCTTGAACCCCTGGACCAAGCAGTCTTCCTGCCTCAGACTCCCAAGTAGCTGGGATTACAGGCAGACCATCATGCCTAAGTTTTTATTTGGTAGAGATGGGGTCTCACTGTTTCTCAGGCTGGTCTCAGAGTCTCAGGCTCAAGCGATCATCCCAAAGTAATCCTCAGCCTCCAAAAGCACTAAAATTACAGACATGATCTACTGTACCCAGCCTGTCTTCCTCTTTGAAGAGCTGTTGGAGACAGCTAGGTTTACACAAAAAGAAACCCCTCTTTTTCCACATGTGCCCCTAAGTTCAGCTTTGAGATTCATGAGGCTTGACAGCACTGGGTACCCGGCCAAGATCAGGCAACTGGGCCAGACACAGGGGAAAGACAGGGTGGCCCAAGGCCCCAACCCCTTCCATCCCAGGCCCCAGCTCCATAATGGGGGTGGGAAGAATCACTCACTGGCAACATAGTTCTTGTCCAGCTGCTTAAAAGAAAAGATGACATTGTTCAGCTCTGACAGGGTCACCCAGATGTCTTCCAGCATGATCCGTTCTTCTTTCTGCAGCAAGAAGTGGGGGGAGGGACCTCAGATGCCACCCCTGCCCTGGGGAGTCAAGACGCTGCAATTCAACTCTGGTCAACTCTCCAGCCTGTAGGCCAAGGTGCCAGGGCCTACCCACGACTCTCCAGAGTGGATGTGAAGTCGTGGTTTGCTCTGGCTTGTCCTACCGAGCCTCCCCAGAGCCAAAACCCACCTCTGCCTGGATTTACTGTGGAGTCACCTCCTCTCCTACCTGGACGGCCATAGCAGGCTTTCAACAACCATTTCAAACCTAGCATGCCCAAAGAACAGTCCGTTTCCTTCCTCAACCTCCCCCGTGGGCCCCATTGCAGCAAACGACCCCAGCACTCACCCAGTTACCCAAGCTTCAAGCCTTAGCCGCTCCTCACCTCCTCTCCCCTCATCTCCTCTCCCTTCACCCCTGCACAACCCACCGCAAGTCCCACTGGGCCTCCAGCACATTCCAGATCCATTCGCCCCCCTCCAATTCCCAGTCACCCCTGAATTTAAGGTGACACGGTCTCTCACCAGGACGACCATGCCAGGTGTCCCTTTGGCCATCTTCCACTCCCAAACAATCCACCCAGCTATGACTGCAAGTCATCTTTTGAAAACTTAACCAGATTCTATCACCTGCCTGCCCTAAAGACTCCGAACCCTCCTCTGCTCCCCGGAAAAAGCCTCAGGCTCTACGGATGCTGCCGGCCAATCTCATCTCCCAAGCCCCCAGCCTGCATCCCGCTGGACACACTGGTCAGTTCCAGACCTTTGCTTAAAAGAAAGCACCTTTGCACATGCTATCCCCTCTTCCTCAGACTATTCATGTGGTTGACCAAGGTCTCAGTTCAGCTCCCATCTTCCCAGCAAGGCTGTCTCTGACCGCCCCATCCACTGACATTCCTTTCCCTCCAACTTTTCTGCATGCCATTTTCTTCCTCCACCAGCCTTTCTTATCAGCGTCAGACACCCCTGGCACCCCGCTCAGGGCCTGGAACACCCTGGTGTCTGGAGAATCAATGACTGGACCTAGCTTCCAGAAGAGGAAGATGGGGTTGGGTGTTCCCGGCTGCCTCTTCCCAGGACCCAGGCAGATGCTGTGTGCAGCAGCAGCCAGCAGAGAGCACGTCGATGCCACGTTCCCCATCCACCCGTGGAAGGGGCTTCTGGGCCAACCTCAAGGGAGGGCACTGCGGACACATGAGACCTGTGGACGTCCAGCAGATCTCTACCTACCCCCACCTACCCCACGTCCTCATTTGTCACAACCAAAAACATCCCCAGACATGCCAAGTGTCACCTGGGAGTGCAACTGCGCCAGGCCAATAACCACTGGTCTGTATCATTTATTTTACGCATCCATGCTCATCTCCCTGGTATGACAAGAAGATCCCTGTGAACAGGGACCCTCTGTTTTGTTCACGGCTGGACCCCCAATGCCCACAACAGCCGTGCACACAGTAGGTGCTCGTGAACAACTTGGTGAGTGGGAGTCTGAGAGACACAGGGCCTCCTCCCCTGCCTGGTGGGCCCCAGCAGGTGGACAGCGGGCCTCCCTGCCTCTCTGCCAGCCCCTACTCACTCACCATGGCCAGTGAGAGCAGGGACTGGCAGTGCAGCAGGACACCCGTGGTCACCACCAGCTCCAGCCACTTGCGGCTGGCATCACGGCTGCTCTCGTCATACTCCCCATTGTTGTAGTGGTAGCTGAGGGCAGCCATCAGCTGCTCAGAGAAGGTGCACATGGTGGCCAACAGTACCTGGCAGAAGATGATGTCCCCGCACAGCTGCAGCTCTGTGTCTGGAGCACAGGGGAGAAAGGAAGCCTTGCTGCGGTGTGCCCATGAGGCCACGTCCCCTTTGAAAGGCTCAGTGCAGGCCCAAAGTTAATTCTGGGTGGACATCCCAGCCACCAAATGCCAATTCCACGAAAGCCAATCTCCAAAAGCAAGACACTCCCCAAAGCCTCCCCTCTCAACAGCCCACCTGTGTTTCACCTACGGGCCTTTCCAAACTCCTCCACCCCAACTGTGTCTCTGCTTGCCACAGTATGCCTGGCCTTGAATGCCAAGAGAGCAAGCTCTTCTGCCAAGCTCCACATCTGAAGAAATTCAGCTAATTGTTCTCTCTCTGAGAACGATGCTTTCTTCCTGCTCTTGCCCCTGGCCTTGACCTTGGCATGGTTTGAAGAACTGGTCAATTTCAGAAGTTGGTCTTTCCAGCATTCTAGTAGGAATTATTTTCAACGACCAGCTTCTGGCCAATGGGTTTTAGTGGTCAATTTTGACCTAGGTCCTATCATAGCTCTACTCAGCTGAATCTTTCTGGAAAGAAGGCTGGGACCAAGAAGGTCTCCAGGATTCCAAAGCCCACCCTTCAGCCCCTTCCCCCTCCCCACCATCTGCTGGGGAAGAAGGCTCCATATTGGGGCTGAGGCTCTACTGGCAAACAGCCTCCTTCATCACGGCCCTCTACCCCCAGGTCCCTGTCAGCACAGCCCAGGCCTGGAGGGTGGCACAACACAGGCCTCCCTTGGGCACACAAGGAAGAAGCACAGTTGAAGTAGCTCTTGGGAGGCTGGAGGCCAACATGCTGCTCCCCCCACCAGGATCTGAGGGCCCACAGGCAGTCAGCCTTGGCCAGCAGAAGTGGCCTTGCCTGGGCTGTGGGCATGCCCTGCCAGGATGGCCTTTCAGGACATACCTGCAAAGTCCTTACCTGTGCACTTCAGCAAGGCCAGAAGCAGCTGGATCTTCCTGTCTGGAGAGAGAAGGGAGGGAAAGGAAAAGAGGGAGGGTGGGCTGAGAGGAGACAGCAGAAGGGGAGGCCAGAGCTGGGCTCTCCCAAGCCCAGGGGTCCTGATCCTTCACACCAGAGCTCTGGGTGCACAGGCTCACTCAAGAAGCTCCTGCTGAATGTGGGGTAAACTCCAGGACCCCTGGATGTTGGGAAGTTGGACCACACTATGAGCCTTGTCTGTTCATATGCACCCGCAGGACACAGATGGAACCAGCCCCAAAACCACTGGGCCACAGCCCCTGCCCTGCACCTTGCCCATGCATGTGTGGGAACACACACATGTGCATATACACAACACACATCAGCAGACACATGAGTGCACACCACACACACACACTCATGTGCAGTCTCCCACACATATATGCAACCACACACACACACACACACACACACACACACACACACTCAAGTGCAACCTCACACACGTATGCACATCCTACAGTCACAGCCTAACACACATGTAGAAAACACTATTTTCTTCCAGAGAGAGGCCTAACACCCTGGTCTCCTTCTTCTGAAAAGATGCTGCCAGGCCCAGAAAGGACTTAAAGAAACACTAGAAAGGGCTTTGTATTGAGTCTTGTGAGGAAATTTCTCCCTGAAAGGACATGCAAGATTCAGAGCTGGTGTGGCAGCAACGATGACAGTGTACCCCCAGGACACACTACATGCCAGGCAGCATGCCAAGTGCTCAGTGTGTGCTGACAGCTTAATTCTCACTGCACGTGAGAAGGGGGCATGATAAGCCCACTTCATACATGCATACACTAAGGCCCAGAGGAGTCAAGGAACTTGCAAAGATCACCCAGCCAATGAGTGGATGAGCTGGAATTTGAGCCCAGCTGGTCTGGCTCTAAAGCCCACACTCTGACCCCATTACAGTTTTGGAGAACAGGACAGCTCAGAGCCAGCCTGGACTCCATCTTCGAGGCTCTGTTCCTCAGGGCCATGAACCAGAGTCCCCGTACCTTCTACCATCTTGGGCCAAGGCCTGCATCTTCTCTCCCAGGAGTCCTGGACTCAAATCCCAGCAAGGGCCAGACAGGGCACATGAGGCATGGAGCAGCCACCAGGTTGTGGAGGCAATGGGGACTACAGTGAACTGAAAACCCCTGCCCATTCTGAGAGATTGGCAGTCACTCCTCTCCAGCAGATTGGGGACATGGCCAGCAGGTCTGGGGTCGCCCCATCTGGGTAGTAAGGAGTAGCCAGAAACCCAACATTTATGTTATAGACACTCACAGCTGCCATTTCTAAACCCATATGTGTGAGCCCAAGCCTGGTCAGAGGCTGTCAGCCTGTGACCCTGATAATACACAGAGGAACTAAACCAAATCTGCAGCTTGGAGGGCTGAAAGAGAACAAGTTCTGCTGATTCAGCTTCCTGGCTTGGCAAGGGAGCCTCAGTGCACACAGGGTGCACAGCCCTAGGCATGCCCTGCAGAGAAGCGTGCTGCTCCCCTCATCCTCCCCTGGACATGGAGAGTCAAGGGCACAGAGATTTCACATTCAGGACCGAAGGCCACAAACCCCCCATGTGACACATCTTCCCTGCCCACTGACCTTCCACATATCTCTGAATGTTGTCCACCATGATCTTGATGGAGTTGGGGAGGTTCCAGGGGTAATACTGGATGCTGACCTGGATCAAGTTCCAGCCACGGATTGTACACTCTTCTTTCTGTTTGAACTCTGGGGCAAGAAAGTGCCACGAGGGTCAGGGAAGGGACAGAGGTGGCTTTGGAGAATGGTGGCACAAAGGCCACCCTTGTCTCATCATATATTCCAAAGCTCATAATCCTAGATCAAGGATGCCAACAAGAACTTTGGGTATTATCTGGTCCAAGGAGGGCAAATACATGGTAAAACATGGTACTACTTCATGGTACCACACCTGTGGCAGACATTACTAATCAGTCTCAGTACTCTTCCCTAGATCTGAGGCCAGGGCTCCCCACAACTACCACCAATTCAGTGCAGGCCTCACCAATCGATCACAGCACTCTTTTCTCCTAAACCTCAATGCTGCAGCCACAGAAGAAGTCTATGCATCTGGGTACTGCCTCCTCATAGCCACAGCCAATAGAGCTGGCACATGACTTGTAACCTAATCTAACCCTTTCTCTATACAAAAAAAGGAAGTCAAGGCACAGAATGGGAAAGTAGCTTGCCTTAAGTCACACAGCTAGGTAATGACGGGGCTGGGACTTGACTCAGACCCCAGGAGGACCATTCAAAGGCCAGAAAAACACAGGTCCCTACTCCTTTGGCCTCGTCCCTCCCACAGGGTCCCAACTTCTGAGATATGTGTGGCTTTGTTTCCTCTGGGTTTGCAGTTTCTCCTTTCTGAGCTTCACCCCTAGGAAAGGTAACCTTGAGACAGCAAGAGGGGCAGAGGAGCTGGGTTGCCCAACTCAGGGTCTCACTCTGTCACCCAGGCTGGAGTGCAGTGGTGCAATCATAGTTCACTGTAACCTCGAACTCCTGGCCTCAAGCAATCCTCCTGCCTCAGACTCCCAAGTAGCTAGGACTACAGGCATACATCACCACACCTGGCTAATTTTTAAAGTTTTTTCTGTAGACAGAGTCTTGCTATGTTGTTCAGGCTGGTCACAAACTCCTGGCCTCAATCACTTGTCTACCTCAGCCTCCTAAAACACTGGGATTACAGCTATGAGTCACCATGGCCAGCTCCTCACCACTTTCTACCCTCACTTAGGGACAACTGCCTGTCTGCATTCCTGTTTCCTGCACCCAGGTGGGAGCTCCTTGAGGTCAGGGCAGGGTCAAATTCACCTCAGGATCTCCAGGGCCAGACAAAGCCTGGTGTAATCTGGTTCTGGGGAATTGTTTACTGGATGTTTATGTGTAAATGGATGGGTGGGTAGATGGATGGATGAGTAGGTGAGTGGAGGGTAGGTGCATGGACAGATGGATGATAGGTGGGTAGACAAAATAATGAATAGGTGGGTGGACAGATGGATGGTGGATGAGTGGATGGATGGATGGTCTGGTTATACTGGTTCTTCATACTTGGGGAGTTTAATAAGTCCCTTTCAAAATTAGAGTTTTTAGAGGAAGACACTTTTCCTTTAAGTGTCATTCATAATAATACAGGCATCAAATGAGCATCATTTTAAAAACATGAAGGAATACGTCAATTCTGTGACTATAACTCATATATTGGTGGCACGACATCAGAGGTTTGGCAAATGTGCTCCAGGCCTCCCCTCACATGTCACCATAGGCAGACCTGGAAATGTCCTGGTTCCAGTCTAGGGCTCACAAAGTACTATAAAGAGCCAGACAGTAACTATCACAGGCTGTGCAGGGCCTACAGTCCCTGGACATGTAGTCTTTGTTTTCTTTTCTTTTTTTTTAAATCAATATTTTTTATTATGATTTTGTGGGGTACAGTTAAGGGTTAGGTGTACAATTACATTTCATTCAGGCACCCTGTTGATAAGAGGTGTTTCCCCATCCCCAGACAGATATTTGTGACTGTTAATCCCATCCCCCCCCATAGTTTCCCAGTACCATCAGTCATTTTCTTATAGTATTACATTGGCTGTTCAAGGTCCATTATATGAGTGAGAACATGTGATACTTGGATCTTTGTTTCTGTGAGAGGTCACTCAGTATGATAGACTCTAGTTCCATCCAGATTGCTGCACAATTCATGATTTTGCTCTTTTTTATGGCTGCGTAGTATTCCATTCTGTATATGTACCACATTTTTTTAATCCAGTCCTCTTTTGATGGGC
>NW_007249743.1:386248-396162 GCF_000164805.1 Carlito syrichta
CCCTCTCCAGCAGCTGTTATTTTTTGAGTTGTTGATAATTGCCATTCTGACTGGAGTTAGGTGGTATCTCAGTGTGGTTTTGATTTGCATCTCCCTGGTGATTAGTGAGGTTGAGCATTTCTTCATGTATTTGTTGGCTGCTAGGATGTCTACTTTTGTGAAGTGTCTGTTCATATCTTTTTCCCATTTTATAATGGGGTTGTTTGTTTTTTTCTTTTCAGCACGTTTGAGTTCCTTGTAGATCCAGGATGTTAAGCCTTTGTCAGACCTGGAGTTGGCAAATACTTTTTCCCAGTCTGTAGGCTGTCTTCCTGCTCTCTTGATGGTTTCTTTGGCTTTGCAGAAGCTTGTCAGTTTAATAAGGTCCCACTTGTCTATCTTCTCTCTTATGACCTGTGGGTTTCGGGTTTTGTTCAGGAATTGGATGACAGTTCCGATTTCCATGAGGGTATTTCCTTCCCTTTCTATGGTTCTTATGGTTTGAGGTTTTACATTTAGGTCTCTGATCCATTTGGAGTTAACCTTTGTGCATGGGGATAGATAGGAGTCCTGTTTCAATCTTCTGCATGTGGTCAGCCAGTTTTCCCAGCACCATTTACTGAATAGGTTCTCCTCTCCCCAGTGGTAGATGGTGGGGGCTTTGTCGAAGATGAGTTGGTTGAGAAATTGAGGTTTTGCTTCTGGAATCTCAATTCCATTCCATTGATCTATATGCCTGTTCCTGTACCAATATCAAGCTGTTTTGATGATTGTAGCTTTATAGTAAAGTTTGAAGTCTGGTAATGTGATACCACCTGCTTTGTTTTTTTTTTGCTGAGGATTGTTCTAGCTATTCTTGGACGTTTGTGTTTCCATATGAATTCCTGTGTTGTTTTTTCCAGATCTGAGAAGAATGTTGCTGGTAATTTGATGGGTATTGCATTGAATTTGTAGATTGCCTTAGGTAAGATGGACATCTTCACAACGTTGATTCTTCCAATCCATGAGTATGGGATATTTTTCCACTTGTTTGTGTCATCTTTGATTTCTTTGAGCACTGTTTTGTAATTTTCATTGTAAAGGTCTTTCACATCTCTGGTTAGGAAGATGCCAAGGTATTTCATTTTTTCATTACAGACTATTGTGAATGGAATTGTGTTTTTTATTTGGGTTTCTGTTTATTATTGGTGTAGAGAGATGTGATTGTCTTTTGTACATTTATTTTGTATCCTGAGACTTTGCCAAAGGCCTTTATCAATGTAAGGAGGCTTTTGACAGATTCTCTTGAGTTTTCAAGGTACACAATCATATCATCTGCAAAAGAGATAACTTGACTTCCTCTTTTCCTATTTGGATACCCCTGATTGCCTCCTCTTCTCTGATTGCTCGAGCCAGGACTTCCAATACTATGTTGAACAGGAGGGGTGAGAGTGGGCATCTTTGTCTAGTTCCAGTTTTCAGAGGAATTGATTCCAATTTTTGTCCATTTAGGAGTATGTTGGCCATGGGTTTTTCGTAGATGGCTTTTACTATTTTGAGGTATGTTCCCTGTATGCCTAGATGCTCAAGGGTTTTTATCAGGAAGGAGTGTTGGATTTTATCAAAAGCATTTCTGCATCTAATGATATGATCATGTGGTTTTTGTTTTGACATCTGTTGATGAATTTAATTACATTTTTGGTTTTATGAATGTTGAACCAGGCTTGCATCCCAGGAATGAAGCCTACTTGGTCATGGTGGATGATTTTTGAGATGTATTGCTGAATCCGGTTTGCTACGATCTTGTTGAGAATTTTAGCATCTATGTTCATCAAAGGTATTGGCCTGTAGTTCTCTTTCTTTGTTGGATCTTTACCTGGCTTGGGTATCAATGTGATGTTGGCTTCGTAAAATGATTTGGGGAGAGTTCCATCTTTTTCAATCGCCTGGAATACCTTCAGTAGGATTGGTATCCGCTCCTCCTTAAATGTCTTGTAGAATTCTGCTGGAAAGTCATCTGGACCAGGGCTTTTTTTTGTAGGAAGTTTTCTTATTACGTAGTCGATTTCCTTGATTGTTATTGGTCTATTTAGGGTCTCAATTTCTTCTTGTTCCAACCTAGGTAGGTTGTGTGATGTCAGAAAGTCCTCCATTTCCTTGAGGTTTTCAAGTTTGTTTCCATACAAGTGTACATAGTAGTCTCTAATGATCTTTTGTATTTCTTCAGGGTCAGATGTGACTTCATCTTTTGTGTTTCTGATTGTGGTTATTTGGTTTTTTTTCTCATTTTTTTCTTGGTCAGTCTAGTTATGGGACCATCAATCTTGTTTATATCTTTGAAGAACCAGCTTTTTGTTTCATTTATTTTTTGTATTATCTTTTTGTCTTCTATGTCCTGGATTTGGGCTTTCATTTTGGTGATCTGGATTCTTCTGCTGAAATTAGGGTTTTTGTGGTCTTGCTTTTCCAGTTTCTTTAGGTGGCTTGTTAGGTTGTCAATTTCTGTTCCTTCCATTTTCTTCATGTGTGTTTGTAGGGATACGTATTCCCCTCTTACTACTGCTTTCAGGGCATCCCAGAGATTTTGGTAAGATGTTTCTTCATTTTCATTTGTTTCCAGGTATCTTTTGATATCTGTTTTGATTTCATCATTGACCCAGGAGTTGTTTAGCATCATGCTGCTTAGTGTCCATGTCTTTGTGGGTTTTGGGGGGACTTTGTTGGTGTCAATGTTTATTTTTATTCCACTGTGGTCCGAGAAGGTACATGGTAGAATTTCGGTCCTTTTAAATTTGCTTATGCTTGATTTATGGCCGAGTATGTGGTCGATCTTAGAATATGTTCCATATGGTGATGAGTAGAATGTGTATTCTGTGGTCTTTGGATGGAGTGTTCTGTAGGTATCAATTAAGTCCATTTGGTCCAAAGTCACATTGAGGTTCTGGATCTCCTTCCTGATTTTTTGTCCTGATGATCTGTCTAGGTTTGTGAGTGGGATATTAAAGTCCCCAGTTATGATGGTGTTAGAGTCAATATCTTTCTTTAGTTTTCCTAGAAGTTGCTCTATGAAAGTTGGCGCACCTATGTTGGGTGCATATATGTTTAGGATAGATATTTCTTGTTGATGGATTGAGCCTTTTATCATTATGTAGTGGCCTTCTGTATCTTTTTTGATTTTTAATAGCTTGAAGGGTATTTTGCCTGAAATTAAGATCACTACTCCTCCTTTCTTTTGTATTCTGTTCACCTGAAAGTTTGTTTCCCATCCTCTTACTTTGAGTCTGTGGGTGTCCTTTCTAGTGAGGTGAGTCTCTTGAAGGCAATAGATTGTTGCCTTATGATATTTTATCCATTTTGTCATTCTATGTCTTTTCAGTGGTGCATTTAGTCCATTCACATTTAGGCTAATAATTGAAATGCAAGAGTTGATCCCTGTCATAAGGTTTTTACAGAGTTGTTCCTGTTTGTTTGTTGTCTTTCTTTGGGTTTTGGAGTTGGTTCATGTGTGTTTTTAATCTTTTGCCTGTACTCTTGTGAAGAATGTTGTCGTTCTTTTTTCTTTTTCTTTTGTGTTTAGTACTTTCTTAAGTGTTTCTTGTAGAGGTGGTCTGGTGGCAGCGTAGGTTCTTAGGGATTGGATGTCTGGAAAAGATTTCAATTCTCCCTCACTAATGAAGCTTAGTTTGGCTGGGTAGGTTATTCTTGGTTGAAATTGTTTATCTTTTAGAACTTTGAAGATAGGGCTCCAGGCTCTTCTAGCCTGAAGGGTTTCTGTGGATAAATCTGCTGCTATTCTAATTGGTTTTCCCTGGTAGGTAGTCTGGCCTTTTTCTCTTGCTGCCTTTAGGATTTTTTCTTTTATAGCTACTTTGTTTAGGTGAATTATTATGTGTCTGGTAGTTGGTCTTCTCATTTGTTGTCTTGCAGGGGTTCTCTGAATCTGTTGTGTTTGAATTTTTTCATCCTTGATGAGATGAGGGAAGTTTTCTTGAATGATTTCATGAAATGTTTGTTCCAGTGTGGCTTCTGTTTCTCTCTCTGCCTCAGGAAGCCCAATTGCTCTTATTTTTGGTCTCTTGAAGTGATCGATCATCTCTTGCAGGTTTTGTTCTGTCTTTTTTAGCTTCTTTTCTATGCTTTTGACAGTTTGGGTTAGTTCTGTGTTTTGGTCTTCGAGCTCTGAGATTCTTTCTTCTGCTTGGCTAATTCTATCACAGGCTGTGCAGGGCCTACTGTCCCTTGACATGTAGTCTTTGTTTTCTGCTTGTTGTGATTTTACAATCTTTCAAAAAAAAAAAAAAAAGAAATCGTTCTTAGCTCAGTGTCTGCACAAAAAACAGGCCATGGGCTGAATGTGGGCCATGGACCAAAATCTTCTGGCCCCTCGGTGAGCCCACAGCCACCCAGCAAAAGAGGGACAGGACTGAGTGTGTGCCCGGGTGTCCATCCCTGCTGCAGGCAGACTCCATGCTGGACCCTGCCCATCCCTCACCTTGCAGGTTGTGGTCCATGGGGAAATGCTTGGTCTCTTCAAAAGCCCTGCTCATGACCAGCCCCTTGAGGAGGGCATTGATGGAATCCACCTGGCAGATAGAGACTGCGGATTGATATGGATCCATGTTCCTCAAGACTGAGAAGACCTGGGACCTGTGGCCCTTACCCACCCCCATCCCTGGGCTCTCACCAGAGGTGAAGAAAGAACCCAAGTCACACCCAGGCTGGGGCTAAGGGTCTATCTGGTTAAAGAGATGCTCTAGGCAGCCTTGGAGCTTGTCTTACTTGTCTGACAGAATTCGCATGTCACAGGGCAGCTCATCTCCTAGCAGGAAGAAGTGGTAACCACCAACCATTCCTGCCCCACCTCACATTCCCAGCCTCTTTCTCAAGAAGGCAAACACAGTGACAGAGCTCCAGACCCACAGGGCATTTGAAGCCTAAGGACTGGGTCCTGGCTGAGCCATGGGACAGATCACTCGACCTCCTTAAGCCTCAGTTTCTTCATCTGCAAAATGGCAACAGGCACTAACACATCACAAACATTTAAGGCAATGTATTTCATCCTACAAAGGAAGAGACTGAGAAGCAGAAAGAAGGAACTGGACCCCTGTATCCTGACCCATTGCCCAGCTGGTTCAGTTACACCAGCTGCGCATAGGCTCTTTCTCAGAATGTCCCCAGGATGGCTTTTGAGGTCGAATATCTTGTGTCTTATGTTATGAAATCTTCATCTAAATGTCAGCAATATCTACCATTTTAATTGAGCTTCTTTTTCGTCTGTTAAATTGAGGCACAATAAAATTAAATGTTTATGCCCAGACTACCTCTGAAAGAACATGCAAGACAGTAGTGACCATGGGAATTGTGGCAACAGCCTGAGAACCCAGGGTGGGAGGAGACCTGTCTCCAAGCACCCTTGTGCCTTTCAAAGTATGCATTGTGTGGATCCACTTGCCAAATGAATTTTGTAAAAAGTCTGTGGTAAATAAGACTCAAATAAAAACAAATTTCAGGCTTTCAGTAAAAACTGCAAGCAGAGTATGATCCAATTTAAACAATATTTGTCTTTCTGTCCATCCACCCACCCACATGTTCATCAAATACTGAAAAAGGTCACTTCTAGGGGAGAAAATGAGGTCCTGATTTTTACGTGCTTATTTTTGTTAATTTTTTTTCTTTTTCTTTTAGCAACGAGATCTCACTATGTTGCCCATTGCCCAGGCTGGTCTTGAATTCCACTCCTGGGCTCAAGCAGTCCTCTCGCCTCAGCTTCCACAAGTACTGGGATGACAGATATGAGCCACCATGCCTGGCCATATTTTTATGAAGTGCTTTTGAACTGTAGATTTCTAGTTTGAGCATGTGTCATTTTCATGGCAACATCAGGCACCCTATTTAGTGACATCAATTCACTCATTCCAAGTACACATCATATGTGATCACGCACTACCACACAGCATGGTATCATGTGTATTTTTATTTGCCTGTATCCATGACCTTCACAGAGAATGTCAGGTCCATGAGGCTGGGATCTCTATTTCACTCTCTTCTGTGTTCCTAGCATCCACATGCTCAATAAATATGTGCTGAATGAGCCAGAGGAAGGGAATAAAGGACAGTACTATGCAACAGAACACAGGATAATAGAATGCACAGTGTAATAAAATAAAAACCAAATAAAACCATGCCAGGGCCACTCTCCCCAGGCACGTCCGCCCACTCACCAGACCCCATCTCATCACTGCCCAGGTCAGAGCTGTTGCTTCTCATGCTGGTACAGGACAGGACCAAGTCCCAGTTGCTGTTACACTTGCTGCAAAGGAGCCAAGAAGAGGGGCTGAGCCACACTCCAACTCACATCTGCTGGTCCTGGCACTTGGAGCTCACTTTCTGGAGTATAGACAAAACCCCTGAGCCATCCTATAGATATCCAGCCCAGAGACGGAACCAAGGCCTGACCACTGGCATGAAAGACAGGGAAGGTTGGCCCAGCCACTTTTGCATGTCTGGGAGGAAACACTTCTGGGCTCCAGCACAGGAAGGCAGAAATAGTGGGAGGATGGGGACTTGCTTGCACCCTGCCCAGCTTCCTCAAAGGACAGCCTTGCCCTGGACACCTCCCATGCCACACTTGACCACACAGCTGCATTTTCTGTCTGTGCAACATTGCGGGGAACCTTGTGATGACAGACTGAATCTGACCTGTGACACCCCAGGAACTGAGAAGGTAAAGGATTCAAAAGCCACAATACTGAGATTATTTCCTTCACCTTTTTGACAATTTGTGGAAAAATCAGAGGTCCCAAAATGTAAGAACGAAAATCCAGATGGTGAATTCTCAGACCACAGACATGAGGCTCCCAGGAGACCAAGTGCAGAGGCAGCCAGGACGTCTTGTGACACAGACACAAGGAAGGTAGGACACAGTGGACAGCCAGAGCCCTTGAGGACTGAGAGAAGGTCAACGCTGGGTGGACTGGGTGAAGGCATTTCTAGTCGAGTTACATCAGTTCAGGCTTTTGCCTGCGATCAACTAAAGGCCTCTCTAAGACTACCTTACCCAGAGTAATCAAATGCTCTGTCACCTTCACTGGGACTGTAGTGCTTGTTTATTTGTGGTAAGAAATTACAACTATCCATTACATGGTTTAGTATAGGAAACTGAGTCTCAGTCTATTTAGCCCAGTAACTAGAATTAAACTGATCTTGTTACAATTAATTTAACCAGTAGAAAAACAATTCAGGCTGGGCACAGAGGCTCCCAAGGTGGGAGGATTGCTTAAATCCAGGAGTTCGAGACCAGCCTAGGCAACATGGCAAGATCTTGTCTCTACAAAGAAAAATTTTTTTTAATTTGTCAGGTGTGGTGGCATGCACTTGTAACTACTTGGGAGGCTGAGGTGGAAGGATTGCCTGAACTCAGGAGGTTGAAGCTGTGGTGAGCTGTGATCGTGCCATTGTACTCTAGTCTGGGCAACAGAATGAAACTCCAACTCAAAAAAAAAAAACAAGAGAGAGAAACAATCCAGATCCTCAGTTGAAAAAGATGAAAAAAATTCTTCCTCTTTGAATCAAGTAAAAATAAAGAGTCTTATATTGAGTTTTGAAACACACCATATAATCTTGACCTTGACCTTGTCTTTGACAACACATCCCGTGAGTGTGTATGTAAGTGACGCTGAAGCAGAACGGAAGGTGTCTATATGGGATGGGGCCTGAAGTGTTGCCTTCAGGGTAGGGACACCCAAGCATCCACATTCTTGTGGACAACAAGTGGTTGTTCTGGGATGTGCTTTGGAGGCTCAGATAATCCCCCCCAGAACCACAACATTAGCAACAGCACTCCGATCCTTCTGTACCCTGAGAAATGTCCCACTGATTCTGTCTCAGGGGTCAGTGGCCTTGATGGTCCTGCTTGCATCAACCCTGGGCCACCCAGGGCCACACCCACCTGTAGGAGTCGCAGTAGCTCATGGTGTCGTGGCCCAAGTCCTCCTGATCCTTCTCAGACACCTTGAAGCACACATTTTTGATGTCCCTGTGGTCAGTCCTGTCCATCCCACTCTCTTCACTGACCAGCGGGGAGGAAGAGGACTCCTCGGCCAAGGGTGGGTTGCAGGATGCCCCTGAGGTGGGCTCCGTGTTGGTGGACAGCGGCCTGTGGAGGACAAACCTTGACATCAAGTCACAGACCTGGCTCTGTGTCCCCTCCCCTCAAGATCCTGCCAGCACAGTCCCTCCTGCTGGGGGTGTGGCACGCAGGTTCCTACTTCATGACCACGCTAAACAGGCTCTGTCCATAGAACACACTGGAAACTTTGTCTGAAATGCCCTGAGAGCAAATTCTTCCAGTTCTGGGGGTCGTAGGGTCTCAGTTACACCCACTCAACCCTGTTACTCCAGCATGAAAGCACTGTGGACTGCATGTAAGCACATGGACCCGGCTATGCTCCAATAAAACCTTATTAAAACCAACAGGCAATGGGCTGAGTTTGGTCCATGGGCCAGAGCTGTTCACTCTCTGGCGTAGAGTGATTTATAGGTTTTGTCCTCTCCTTGTGTGATAGGGAAAAAAGGAAAAAAAGTTGTTTAGAAAAGAGTATAAGTTTTGAAGCCAGAGAAACCCAGATTCAAATCCCAGTTCTGCCAATTCCAAGCTTAGAGATCTAAAGTAAATTATTTAAACACCCTGAAACTCAGTTTCCTTGTGTGTGAAATGGAGAGAGCCCAGCACTCCAAGGCTTCTGTGGAGATGGAGAGAGTTTAAACAAGTGATCAGAACAGGGCCTGGCACCTCCCAAGTGGTCAGTGACCACAGCTAGACACAACCCTGCCACAGCTCTGCGAGGTCAGTGTCATGGTGAGCCCCATTTTACAGACAAGGAAACCAAGGCTCTGAGAGGTAAAGTGACCTGCCCAAGGTCTCACAGCTGGTATATGGCAGGGCTTCCTGGCTCCAGAGCCTACATTCCTTTTTCCTTTGTCATGGGAAGTTTCCATCATACACAAAAGTAGAGAAGAGAACAGTGCACTCCAGTGTCTGGCATCAGCAGCCAGCTTCAGCCACGGTGACCCAGGGATCCCTGCTTCCTGTTTCTCCCATCCTGCTGGCTTTCACCGGAGTATTTAAAACAACCATACACTGCCACGCTTTCGCCATACATATTTTCACCATACGTGTCTCTAACACATAAGGACTCTTTTCTAAGACAGTGGGCCTCTTCTGGGGGTAACTGTGCCCCCGAAGAAACAGTGAGCTATGTCCAGGAATACTTAGCTGAAGGGGATGCTGCTACCAGGGCCCAGGCAGGGCCCAGATACTGCTGAAGACTCTCCTGCACGGGACAGCTCTACCAAACATTCACTGGCATCGCCGCTAGAAATGGTTTTAAACATAACCACAATGCTCTTGCCGGGCCTAACCCCATCTCTAATTCCTGATGCCAGCGAACCCCAGTCTGTGTTCCAATGTCCCTGGCTGTCCCGAATATGTCTCCTCCCAGATCCCTAACCGGGTTCAGATGCTGCAACCACCTGACCCGTCCCTCGAGTCTCTCCCATTGCTAATGCCCCTCCTCCTTCCACCTGTTCCCCGTCTGTCAAAGGAACAAGGTCATTTGTCATGTCAAATGGCCCACCTCTGGACTGGCCAATGTCTTCCCAGGGCACCATGTACCCACCCACTGCCCCACTCTAGAGCAAGGAGGCCTCAAGTGCTCCCTAGACAGTGGCTCCCCTTCTGCTGGCAAGAGCACTGTGGGTGGCACTGAGCATGTCCTGTCATGCTACGGGAAAGGGACACGGTGTCCAGCTGTGTTTCTTTCTGTGATGTTAATGATGTAAAGCTCCCCCAGAATCTTCCCACAATCACTTCAGCCTCACTGATGACTGCTGCCGACATCCACTATTTCTTTTTTTCTTTTTTTTTTTTTTGAGTTGGAGTCTCACTCTGTCACCCA
>NW_007249743.1:396379-399086 GCF_000164805.1 Carlito syrichta
ATCCACTCACCTCAGCCTCCCAAGGCGCGGGATTACAGGCTGAGCCACCGAGCCTGGGTGTCATTCACTATTTCATCAGAGGAGCGGTTTTCAAGCAGGAGTGACCTTTCCCCAGGGAGCATTGGGCAACATCTGAAGACGTTTGGGGTTGGCACGACCGGGAGAGGCCAGGCTACTGGCACCTAGAGAGTAGAGCGCAAGGACATTGCAAACAGTCCATAATATGCAGGACAGTGCCCAACTACAAGGATCATCCTGCCTAAATGCCAACAGGGCTGGGCTGAGAACACCTGCCCCTACCAGCTCCAGATGCCAGGCCAGGGCCGACCTGTTAATTTGGGTGACGTATTGCTTCATCTCCTTCAGGGCCACGTCCAGCTTGGTAAAGAGCTGCAGGTAGGTGTCCTGGATCTCATGGTCCTCCTGCTTGAGTAGGAAGCTCAGGCCCCAGTCTTCCTAGCTCAGCACCCCCCCCCACCCGCTGGCCCCATGGTGGTGATACAGTGCTGGGTACAGGACATGAGAAAGGGAGAGCTCATTCAGAAACAGCCCCTGATACCCACGCGCCCTTGGGCCCAGCCACACAAACATGGATGCCAGTGCATAAGAAAAGCCTCCCTCTAACTATTCCTAATCTGCTAAGTTACTTCAAGAAGAAAGTCTTGGTCTGGGGCCAACAGGCTTTGAATGACTGAGGTCCTGTTCCTGTCTGGAATGCAGTCATGATGGCTGGTGCCCCTGCAGGCACATCTGCCATGAGGCCTCCAGAAGACCAGAAGCCACATCTACAGACTGTGGTGCAAAGGACAGGACCCTGGACCACTCCTGCCCTGAACTGCTGACCTCAGACATCCTACTGTTGGAGCATCAGGAGTGCAGGGCCTGAGCACAGTTCCTAAGAGACACACACAGGTACTTTGCATCGAGGTCAATGAGGGAGGGCTTGAGGCCAAAGCAGATGCTGAAGGACCTGCCTACTGAGGGAGTGGCCTTGGGGTGGGACACTTCTATGAGGCTGATGTGGCAGTTGGTGGGGCAGACGTCCAGGCCAGACAGTGTGTGGGGCTCCAAGGTTGAAGGGCAGGCTGACTCTGCTCTTCAGCTGGGCTGCAAACTGAAAAAATGGAGGGTGCAGGGTCAGGGGTCAGCAGAGGGTGCAGGGTCAGGAGTCAGGGATCAGCAGAGGACACGGGGTCAGGAGTCGGGGTCAGGGGAGAATATGGGGTTATGACTTTGGAGTCAGCGGAGGATGTGGGGTCATGAGTGGAGGGGTCAGCAGAGGGCATAGGGTCATGAGTTGGGGCTAATAGAGAATGGGGGTCATGGGTCAGGGGTCTGCAGAAGGCATAGAGTCATGAGTCCAGGAGTCAGTGTAGGACACGGGTATAAGTCAGGAGTCAGTGGAGCATGTGGGGTCATAAATTGGGGGGTTTAGGGGAAGACATGGGGTCATGAGTCGGGGTCAGCTGAGCATATGCAGTCATAAGTGGGAGGACAGTGGAGGGCATAGGGTCATGTGTCCAGGTTCAGCAGAGAATGTGGAGTCATGAGTCGGGGTCAGCAGAGGGCATGGGGTCATGAGCCAGGGCTAGCAGAAGGCATGTGGTCATGAGTCAGGGGTCAGCAGAGGACATGGAGCCATGAGTTGGTGGTCAGCGAAGGGCATGGGGTAATTAGTTGGGGTCAGCAGAGGGCATGGGGTCATGAGTTGGGGTCAGTGGTGGGTGCAGAGTCATGAGTTGGGGTCAGTGGTGGGTGCAGGGTCATGGGTTGGGGTCAGTGGAGGGCACAAGATCATGAGTTGGGGGCAGTGGTGGGTGCAGGGTCATAGGTTGGGGTCAGTGGAGGGCACGGGGTCATGAGTTGGGGACAGTGGAAGGCATAGAGTCATGAGTTGCGGTCAGTGGAGGGCACAGGGTCATGAGTTGGGGTCAGCAGAGGGCACGGGGTCATTAGTTGGGGTCAATGGAGGGCACAGGGTCATGAGCTGGGTTAAGTGGAGGGTGTAGGGTCAGGAGTTGGGGCCAGTGAAGAATGTGGGGGTCACAAGTCAGGGATCAGCAGAGGGCATGGAGTCATGAGTCGGGGTATGAGTCAGGGGTCAGTGGGGCATGTGAGGGCATGAGTTGGGGCTCAGGGAGGAAAAGGGGTCATGAGTCAGGGTCAGCAGAGGGCACAGGTGTTGGGAGCCAGCCTTGGAGGCCCACCTGATTGACAGGGTCCAGGTGGGCCGAAGACCCCGGGCCGCAGGGCGAGCCCAGGAAGCTGAGGCCCTTCTGTCTTTCACCTTTGTTGTTTGATACCGCTGAAGAATTCTGTGCAGTCGTGGAAGAAGAAAATGGCATGTTTATGTGAAGTACTCACAGCTAACCTGGAAATATCATGGTTTATTTTTCCATTTTTCCCACTATGCCACTTGGCCTTTTCTAACATATGCAAGGGTTAAACTCTGAAACACATCAAGAATGCTTTCTTTCACTTGGTTATAAGTTACTAGATATTGCTTAAGTGATAAATGATATAAGTATATCCACTCATTTAATTTAGAATTATGTAGTTTAGTGTTTAGACATAAGGATTTTTACAAGCACAAGTTTATAGTAAGTTCATTATGAATTCATTATAAGTTCTAACACTTATGTCGGAGTTGGTAGGTGATTTATAACACTGTTTTCACTAACTTAGGACAAAGATTATGTTAAGGTTT
>NW_007249743.1:399750-457351 GCF_000164805.1 Carlito syrichta
TAACTAGCATTAAATTGTCATCTGTTCAAGAAGCAGGTGTCTGGTATATGATCGTCGTCGTTTGCCTATCCGTCTCTCCTTCAACACTTCCCACGACCCTTGTGGGGCTGGCCCCCGCGCACAGGGTCATGATTTGGGGTCAGCAGAGGGTATGCACAGGGTCATTAGTTGGGGCCAATGGAGGGCACAGGGTCATGAGTTAGGTTAAGTGGAGGGCGTAGGGTCATGAGTTGAGGTCAGCAAAGGGCATAGGGGTCATGAGTTGAGGTCAGCAAAGGGGTCATGAGTCAGGGGCCAGTGGAGGGCACGTGGTCATTGGGTGGGGCCAGCAGAGGGCATGGGGTCATAAGCCAGGGCCATCAGAAGGCATGTGGTCATGAGTCAGGGGTCAGCAGAGGGCATGGGGCCATGAGTACGTGAGGTCATGAGTTGGTGCCCGGGGGAAGACAAGAGGTCATGAGTCAGGGTCAGCAGAGGGCACAGGGTCATGATTTGGGGTCAGCAGAGGGTATGCAGTCATAAGAGATCAGTGGAGGGCACAGGGTCATGAGTTGGGTTAAGTGGAGGGCATAGGGTCATAAGTTGGGGTCAGCAAAGGGCATCGGGTTATGAGGCAGGGGTCAGTTGAGGGCACGGGGTCATTAGTTGAAGTCAGGGGAGGGCACAGGGTCATGAGTTGGGGTCAGCAGAGAGCATGGGGTCATGAGTTGGGATAAGGGGAGGGCATGGTGTCATGAGTCAGAGATCAGCAGAGGGCACAGGGTCATGAGTTGGGCTCGGGTTCTGGAAACCCTGGTCCACCACCAATACCCACTTTCTCCTGGCCTAGGCCAGACATCTCAAAATTGGACCAAAAAGGCAACAGCACCAAGGGAAAAGGGGACACTCACAGTCTCCTGCTGGCTCCAGATCTCAGGGAAGGCCAGAGGGGCACCTGAGGCATGGGTCTTCACCCCACACGTGCTCCATCTTGGCTATCCCTGAGCACCTGCAGGCTTTGTCTCTCCCAACCCTCTGCTTATGGAGTTCAGGTGCTTCCCCACTCCTATGATGACGGGGACAGGTCCAGCCAATCAGAGCTCCATTCAGTTACTTTTCTAGTGGGTTTGCTAAGGCTAGAACCACTGAGGGCTGTCTCATCACCCTGTGAGAAGGCCCTTCCTGAGAGTGAAGGTAACATGAAGGAAAACAGAGTCAGGAGATGCAGAGGCCTTCTCCCCATGAGACTCTGCTCTCTGCTTAAGCAACTGGATACATCCATGCCTAAAGCTCATCTCTGCACTTTTCAGTATCATAAACCAAAAAGTCCTCACCTTTGTTTCACTTGGATTGAGGTTTGAAATTTACAACCTAAACACCCCTGACTGGGATGATATGCCGAGCACCCATGGCAAGTCCTGCAAGACGTAGCACCTGCTGGTAGCAGGCAATCTTCTGGTTGATGCTCTCCAGCTTGGTGTCACAGATGTTGTGAAACTCGTAGTGGGGCATGGGAATGATGGTGCTGCTCAGGGCCATGAGACTTCGACAGTTCTGCATGAATACGCTGTCCTTGGTAGCAAAGGCCTCAAGGATCCCCGGGGACACCAGCAGCTCCTGAGTGCTCCCTGTGCATTGGGGTGGGGGGTCCTAAGCGGGTCACCCACAGTGACCCCTGTGTGCCTCGTGATGCCCCGTGAGGACAAATCTATGACTGCCAGTTTGGCAGATGAGTCAACTGAGGCTAAAGGGGCCATCACTCTCCTCAGCCCCGGGTTGCCAAGTGGTGGGACGAGGACCAGACTAACTCTGAGGAAATGGGACTCGGGGTGCTCCCACCCCAGCCCCCCCCAGCCCCAAGACAGGGAAGTGCCCACAAGACCTTGGCAATGAGGCCAAAGCAGCCCTAGGGCTCCACGATCTTCTCCAGCACGTGGCACGGCCGCCAGTCGTGCTCATGTACTTGTACAAAGCCATGTTCCAGGTGCACGTTGTCCACGGTTAGACTGACCACTGGGCTGTCCTCCTGCAGGCTCAGCTGGGGGCCCAGGGACAGCAGGGGCGAGGCTGGAAGCCAAAGGGGCGGACCACACTGAGGTGGGTGCTCCACAGCCAGCCAGGCCTGCGCCACCGCCAGGACTGCAAGTGGTTGAACAAGAGGGAACCCGACGCCTGCATTGTGCCTCTGTTTTTGGGGGCCAGTGTTGTTCAACCTTGTCCTAAAAGACTGTCCTTCTAGGAATCGACCCTTGTGCCCCATACTCAGCCTGCATGGCTCAGAAGAGGCTGAACTCACCTGGCCCGCACCCTTCCCTGACTCTGGGTCCACAGACAGGCAGGAGCCTCAGGCCTGGCCATCAGCACATTCTAGTCCCTTCTTCTCAGCGATTGGCTCAGGATCAAGCATGTGACCCAAGCCGGGCCAATGGGAGTCCTGTCGGGGACTTTTGTTGATCTCCAGCGAAGAGACATTCTCCTTTCAACCAGATACCAGACTGCCTGAGTCACCAAGTGGAGAAAACCTCATGTAAGAGGAAAACCAACACAGAGGGCTGAGCACTGGAGAGAAAGACTCTTCAGGATACCATAGGAGGAACTGGATCAAGTCAGGGCTGAAGCTGCTAAACTCCCCTTTTTTCAATGTATCTCTGATTAACACATGACCAGGGAGGCTAAGTGACTCCTCAGAGGCCACACAGCAGGTAGTGACTTGCCTAGGAAACAAAACAGCACTTCCTTGGTGTGAACCGCTTTCCCTCCCACCTGCTCAAGAGCCCCTCCACCACTCAGCCTCTCTCTCTCTCACTCTCATGTCACCACCTGTCACTTCTCTTGTTCTTTTACTCACTCTCTGCCTCTGCCCGTATCCACCTTGCTCACTTGCATGTTCCCAGCTCACGGGACATGGCACAGGGCAGGTGCCTTTCCTTGCTGGACAGAAGAGGTGACCAGCTCCTCTCAGCCAGGCTGACTGTCATCACAAAGATGCCCTCGTGCCTGGGGAGGGGGTATACAGCCCTTTCCTCTCAGAGGGGCATCAACGGGGCTCAGCTTCAGCCTGAGCCCCTCAGGACCCCCTGTGGGGCCATGCATTTCAGCAGCAGGAGGCAGCTCCTCAGCCAGTCATGAGCCCCAGCTCTTGCTGACCACCAGAATTTCAGCAGGAGCCCAGAGCTGGCAGACACAGGCACCCACAACCTCTTGTCCTCTACTGCATCTGCGCTAGCCCCAGGCGGAAAGGCTGGGCAGAGTGAGCGAAGTGGCTGGAGGGGCAGGATTATTATTTAGACCACAGATCTTTCCCGAGGGCCTACTGTGTGCCAGCGCAGTCCTCGGCTCTGAGGAGACAGCAAGGAATGAAGCAGACAGACAAAACCCCTGCCTTCATGGAACCCATGCTCCTGTGGAGAAGAGGGAGGGGGACAATTAACAAGTAACTGTATGAGCTAGGCGTAGTGGCACACACTTCTAGTCGCAGCTACTCAGGAGGCTGTGGTGGGAGGATCACTTGAGCCCAGGAGTTCGAGGTTGCAGTGAGTTATGATCATACCACTGAACTCTAGCCTGTGCAACAGAGTGAGACTCTGGCTCTAAAAACTAAAATTAAATAAATAGAGACTACTAGCGCCTCTTTTTTCTTTTCTTTTCTTTTTTTTTTTTTTGAGTTAGAGTCCCACTCTGTCACCCAGGCTGGAGTGCAGTGGCATGCTCATGGCCACTCCAGCATCGATCTGCTGAGCTCCAGCGATCCTTCTGCCTCTGCCTCAGCCTTCCAAGTAGCTGGAATTACAGGCACATGCTACTATGACTGACTAGGTTTTTTTTTTTTTTGTCTGTTTGTTTTTTTAGAGACAAAGTTTTGCCAAGTTGCCTGGGCTGGTCTCGAACCCGCGGCCTCAGGCAATTCACTTGCCTTGGCCTCCCAAAGTGCTGGGATTATAGGCTGATCCACCTATTAGTTGATATATAGTTTTTGTTTTTTGAAACAAAACATACAAGGAGGAGGTGATACCAATTATATTGAAAGTATTCCAAGCAATCGAGAAAGATGGAACTCTCCTCAAATCATTTTATGAAGTTAAAATCATATTTTACCCAAACCAGGTAAAGATCCAACAAAGAAAGAGGACTACAGACCAATAGCTTTAACATAGATGCTAAAATTCTCAACAAGATTCTAGCAAACTGGATCTGACAACATATCTCAAAAATCATCTGCCATGACCAAGCAGGCTTCATTCCCAGAATGCAGGACTGGTTAAACATTTGCAAGACCAAAAACATAATTAAATACATGAACAAATGTAAAAATAAAAACAACATGATTATATCATTAGACACAGAAACAACTTTCTATAAAATCCAGCACCTCTTCTTGATAAAAGCCCTTGAATATCTGGGCATGGATGGAACATACCTTAAAATAGCAAGAACCAACTGTGAGAAACCAACAGCCAAAATATTGCTAAGCAGACAGAAATTGAAACCATTTCCCCTGAAAACTGGAACAAGGATGCCCACTGTCACCCCTTCTGTTCAACACAGTTTTGGAAGTCCTAGCAAGAGCAATCAGATAAGAGAAGGAGATCAGGGGTATTAAAATAGGTAAAAAGGAAGTCAAGTTATTCCTCTTTGCAGATGACATGGCTCTGTAACTCAAAAACCCAAGAGAAACTGTTGAAAACCTCCTTGCACTGATAAAGGACTTCGGCAATGTCTCAGGGTACAAAATAGATGTGCAAAAGACAGTCGCATTACTATACACCAACAATAAACAAAAAGAAACCCAAATATAAAACACAATCCCATTCACAATACACACACACACACACACACACACACACACACACACACACATATACACACACACAAAATACCTTAGCATCTTCCTTACCAGAGAAGTGAAAGTTCTTTATGACAAACATTACAAAACACTGCTCAAAGAAATAAAAAATGACACAAATGGAAAAATATTCCATGCTCATGGATTGGAATAATCAATATGTTAAGATGTCCATTCTACCCAAGACAATCTACAGATTTAGCAATACCCATTAAATTACCAGCATCATTCTTCTCAGACCTAGAGACAATACAGAAATTCATATGGAAACAAAAGCGACCACAAAAAGCCAAAACAATCCTTAGCAAAAGAAACAAGGCAGGAGGTATCACACTTCCAGACTTCAAACTTTACTCTAAGGCTACAATAATCAAAACAGCCTGATATTGGTACAAGAACAGGCATATAGACCAATGAAAGAGGATAGAGATTCCAGAAACAAAACCCCAATTTCTCAACCAACTAATCTTCAACAAAGACTCCACCACCAACCATTGGGGAGAGGAGAACCTGTTCTGTAAATGATGCTGGGAAAACTGGCTGACCACATGCAGAAGACAGAAACAGGGTACCTATCTATCACCTATACACAAAAATCAACTCTAAATTTATCAAATACCTAAATGTAAAACCTCAAACTATAAAAACATTAGAAAATGCAGGAGACACACTTGTGGAAATTGAAACTGGCAACCAATTCCTGATCAAAACCCCAAGTGCCCATGCCATAAGAGATAAGATAGACAAGTGGGACCTCATCAAACCGACAAGCTTCTGCAAAGTCAAAGTAATCATCAAGAGAGCAGGGAAAGAGCCCACAGACTGGGAAAAAATATTTGCTAACTATATATCTGACAAAGTCGGATATATAGGGAACTATAGGGATCTATAGGGAACTCAAACATGCCAAAAAATATGGTCAAACGATATGAATATACACTTCTCAAAGGAAGACATATGAGCAGCCAACAGATACATGAAAAAATGCTCAGCCTCCCTAGTCATCAAAGAAATACAAATTAAAACCACACTGAGATACCACCTAACTCCAGTCAGGATGGCCATCATCAACTCAAAACACAACAGATGCTGGAGAGGAAGATGGGAAAAGGGATCACTTTTACACATGGAAGAGTGGAAGCGTAAACTAGTACATCCCCTATGGAAAACAGTGTGGCGATTCCTAAAAGATCTAAAAGTTGACTTCCGTATGACCCTGCAATCCTCCTACTGGGAACATACCCAGAGGAACTCAAATCACTCTGAAAAAGATACCTGCACAAGCTTATTGCAGCATTATTCACAATAGCAAAAACATGGAACCAACCATACTGCCTATTGAAAGAGGATTGGATAAAAATAGTGGTACACATACACTATAGAATATTATGCAGCCATAAAGAAGGACAAAATTATGAATTTTGCAGTAACTTGGATAGACTTAGGATCTATAATACTGAATGATATATCACCGAAACAAAGAACTGAGTATCACAGTTCTCACTCATAAGTGGACTTTGAACAATTATTGTAATACTATAAGAAATGAATTGGCAGTAGTGGAAAACTGCCACGGGAGAGGGTGTTGGATTGCCAGTAGTGGGAAACTGGCAGGGAATGGGGGGCGTGCCTCATCAAAAAGGGTACCTGCATAATGAGCATTTGTATATTTAACCCTGAATTGTACCCTCATCTTTAAAATTAAAAAAATTTAAAAATAAAAGATAAGCAGTGTTCCACCATAAATATTGCTGAAGACAAGAATGCCCTGAATGGATCTCACCTGTATGTGCACAAAGACAGAGAGCATCTGATTGTAATATTTGCATTATTAAAACAATACAATCTCCACTTAAGAGGGGGTTTATCCACAATTCTTTGTAGATACAATGTATGAAGAAGTATGCAGCTATAATATGGTTGTGAGGCTGAAACCCCTCTTTAATCTTGCAAACATACCTTTCTTTGGAAGTTTCATTCAAAAGTCCACAGCCAGATTCCTTTGGGGAGCCAGCTGGAGGACTATTCCTTTTGTGTTGTATCCTGGTACAGTCCTCAATAAGTTGGCTTAGTAATCTGTTTGATCTCATTTTCAATTTTTGTTTCCTTAGTGCCTAAAAACAGTGGTTGGTAACAGGACCACCTGTAACAAATTACAAATTAACAAGAGAAAAAACACATCCATTGAATAATATATTGTCAAGGATTATTTGCTTGGCCAAAATTTAGTCAAGCTTAGTGTCTTTTTAAAATGCAACTTTTTAAATTGAGAAAACCCAGGACACAGTTCAAGAAACAGAAAAAATATAATAAATAGATTTCATTTATTTGGAGTTATATATTAGCCTGAATTATTTAATTTGTGTGCCATTATGTTCTTATTTAAAAACAGGACTGGTTAACAGGGAAAGTCATTACTAGTAAATAGGATGTGTCATTCAACAATTTGAATTCATTATTTTGGAAAGCATAACTAGTTTTTAAATAAATATTTACTTTAGAGTCATTTTTATTTACATAGAAGTTGCAGTGAAAATGCAGAGAATTCCCAGGTTGCTCCAACCTAGTTTCCTTTCTTATTAACATTTTCTTTCAGTATGTATCATATCTTTTTAACATCTTACATCATTTGTCACTGATAATAAGCAATACTGATATTCTGTTATTTACTAAAGTCAATATTTTATTTGGAATCCCTTAGTTTTACCTGTCGCTATCCCAGGATCCCATCCAGGATACCACATGACATTAGTTGTCACATCTCCTTGGCCTTTTTTTTTTTTTTTTTTGGACTGTCAGTTTCTCACCTTTTTCCAACCTTGACAGTGTTGAGGTGGACCTGGACAGATATTTTGTAATATGTCCTACACTGTAGTTACCTGGTGTTTTTCTCATAAGTAGACTGGGGTAAGCAGATCACAGAGGTGAAAAGCTAGTCTTGCTCCTTCATGCTCTCAAGGTGAACTATCACTATTGATGTTAACTTTGATTACCTGCCTGTGCTAGTTTCTATCCAGTTTCTCTACTACGAAGTTACTCCTTTCATGTCAGAGGAACTCAAGTCATTCTACCAAAAAGATACCCGCACACACGTTTGTTGCAGCTCTATTCACAATAACAAAAATATGGAACCACCATGCTGCCCACTGAAGCTGAACTGGATGAAAAAATGTGGTACATATACACAAAGGAATATTATGCAGCCATACAGAAGGACAAACATATAGACTTCGCAGCAACTTGGAAGGGTTTAGAGTCTATCATACTCAGTGATCTATCACAGAAACAAAGAACAGAGTACCATATGTTTTCACTCATAAGCAGACCTTGAAAAATTATACTATAAGAAAGGGATTGGCAGTAGTGGGAAACTGCCAGGGGATTGGGATGGGATTGGCAGTTGAGGGAAACTGCCAAGGAAGGGCACACATCATCAACCAAGGTACCTGCATAATGAACATTTGTATACCTAACACTTAATTACACCCCACATCTTTTAAGTAAGTAAATAAATCATTAATTAATTCCTCATAGATCCTGTATGTTAGGCCTTTGTCAGATGTACAGTAGGCAAATTTTTTTTTCCATTCTGTGGCTGTCTCTCTTGATGTTTTTTGGTTTTTTAATGAGGTCCCACTTGTCTACCTTATCTCTTACAGCATGGGCTTTTGGGGTTTTGATAAGGAATTAGTTATCCATTCTGATTTCCATAAGGATGTCTTCTGTATTTTCTAGGATTCTTAAAGTTAGGGGTTTTACATTTAAGTCTTTGGTCCATTTAGAGTTAATTTTTGTGTATGGTGATAGGTAGGAGTCCTGTTTCATTCTTTAGTCAGTTTTCCCTGCACTATTTACAGAATAGGTTCTCCTCTCGCTAGTAGTTGATGGTGGAGGTTTTATCGAAGATGAGTTGGTTGAGAAATTGAGGTTCTGCTTTTTGAATCTCTATCCTGTTCCTCTATATGCCTGTTCTTGTACCAATATCAGGTGTTTGTTTTTTTTTTTATTAAATCCTTATAACAAAGTTTAAAGTCTGAAATGTGATTCATGTTTTCATATGAATTTCTGTAATGTTGTTTCCAGGTCTGAGAAGAATGACATTTTCATGGGTATTGTGTTGAATCTGTAGATTGCCTTTGGTAGGATGGACATTTTAATAATGTTGATTCTTCCAATCCATGAGTATGGAATATTTTTCCATGTTTGTGTCATCTTTGACTTCTTTGAGCAGTATTTTGTATGGGTTTTTTTGGTAAAGATCTTTCACTTCTCTGGTTAGAAAGATGTCAAGGGAATTAATTTTTCCATGACTATTGTGAAATGGATTGTGCTTTTTATTTGATTCACTGTTTGTTTGATATTGGTATATAAGAATGTGACTGTATTTTGCATATTTATTTTGTGCCCTGAGACTTTGTCAAAACCCTTTATCAGTGCAAGAAGGTTTTTGACAGATCCTCTCGGATTTTCAAGATATAGGATCATATCATCATCAAAGAGGGATAACCTGACATCTCCTTTTCATATTTGGATACTCCTGATTTCCCTCTTTTTTCTGATTGCCCTAGCTAGAACTTCCAACACTAAGTTGAACAGGAGGGGTAAGAGGGGGCAGCCTTGTCTTGTTCCAGTTTTCAGTGGAAATACTTCCAGTTTCTATCTATTAGGAATATATTGTCTGTGTGTTTATCACAGATGGCTCTTACTATTTTGATGTATGTTTCCTGTACACCTAAGTGTTCGAGGGTTTTTAACAAAAAGGCATGGTGGATTTTATCAAAATATTTTTCCATATCCCATGATATAATTATGTGGTTCTTGTTTTTACAGCTATTGATATATTTACTGACATTTACAGTTTTACGAATGTGGAACCAGCTCTGCATCTTGTGGATGAAGCCTACTTGGTCACAGTGGATGATTTTGGAGATGGGTTGTTGGATCTGAGTTGCTAAAATCTTGTTGAGAATTTTTGCATCTATGTTCATCAGGGACACTGACCTGTAGTTCTCTTTCTTTGTTAGATCTTTTTCTGGTTTGGGTATAAAACGATTTGTGGAGACTACCATCTTTCTCCATCACCTGAAATACTTTCAATAGGGTTCGTATCAGCTCCTCCTTGTATGTTTTGTAGAATTCTGCTGGAAATCCACCTGATCCTGGGCTTCTTTTTGTAGGTAGTTTTCTTATGACAAAATCAATTTCCCGGGTCATAATTGGTCTATTTAGGATCACAGTTTTTTCTTGTTCAACCTTGGGACCTTGTGTGATGTTAGACGGTCCTCCATTTCATTTAGGTTAGCAAGTTTGTTTCCATACAGGTGTGCATAGTAATCTCTGATAATATGTGTTTCTTTGTGGTCAGTTATAACTTGATCTTTTGCATTTCTGATTGTGCTTATTTGGGCTTTTGCTTGGTTCAATCTGGCTAGGGATCCATCAATCTTGTTTATTCTTTCAAAGAACCAGCTTTGGGTTTTGTTAATTTTTTCTATGGCATTTGTGTCTTCTGTGTCCTGTATTTGAGCTTTTACTTTGATGATCTAGATTCTTCTGCTGAAGTTGGGATTTTGGTGGTCTTGTCTTTCCAGTTCCCTTAGGTGATTGTTAGGCTGTCAAATTGTTTTCTTTCTATTTGCTTGATATGTGTTTGTAGAGATATAAATTCTCCTCTTAGTACTGATTTCATGACATCCTAGAGATATTGGTAAGATGTTCCTTCATTTTCATTTGTTTCCTTGAGTCTTTTAATTTCTGTTTTGATTTTTGTGTTGACCCAGGAATTTGTTTAGCAGCATGCTGTTTAGTGTCCATGTCTTTGTTACTTTTGTAACAGTTTTGTTAGTGTTGATATTTATTTTTATTCCACTGTGGTCTGAGAAGGAGCATGGCAGTATTTCAGTCTTGTGAAATTTGTTTATGCTTGATTTATGGCTGAGGATGTGGTCAATCTTTGAGTACGTTCCATGTGGTGAGGAGTAGAATGTATATTCTGTGGTTGTTGGGTGGAGTGCTCTGTAGGTATCTACTAAATCCATTTGGTCAAATGTCAACTTGGGATTCTGGATCTCTTTGTTGATATTTTTGCCCTGATGATCCATCAAGAGTTGTTAGTGGGGTATTTAAGTTCCCAGCTATGACAGTGTTAGAGTCTATATCTTTTTTTAGTTTACTTAGTAGCTGCTTTATGAAAGTTGGTGCTCCTGGGTTGGGTGCATATATGTTTAGAATGGAAATTTCTTGTTGATGGATTGAACCTTTTATCATTATATAGTGTCCTTTGTATCTTTTTTAAATTTTTGATAGCTTAATTGCTGTTTTGTATGTTATTAAGATCGCAACTCCTGCCTTCTTTTGTGATCCATTCACCTGAAAATTTATTTCCTATCCTCTAACTTTGAGTCTGTGGGTGTTCTTTGCGGTTAGATGAGTTTCCTGCAAATTACTGAGTCATGTGTTTTTATCCAGTGTGCCATTCTATGTCTTTTCAGTGGCACATTTAGTCCATTCACGTTCAGGCTGATTATTGAAGTTTGAGAGTTTTCCCCTGACGTAATGCTCTTATTAAGCTGGTTTTTTGCTTTGTTTTGTTTAGCTTTTGTGTTCACATCTGTGTATGTTTTCATTTTTGCAGGTAAGCTATGTGTTCTGTTGCTTCTGTGTTAGTTTGTGATCTTGTGAAGCATATGGTCTTTCTTTTGTTTCTTTTTCCTTCTGTGCACTGCAACTTTTTAAACATCTCTTGTAGAACTGATCTGGAAGCAGCCCATTCTCTTAGGGATTGGATGTCTGGGAAGGATTTTAATTTTCCATCACTGATGAAGCTTAGCTTGGCTGGGGTAGGAAATTCTTCATTGAAATTGTTTATCTTTGATAACATTAAAGATTGGGGTCCAGTTCTTTCTGGCCTATAGTGTTTCTGCAGATAAGTCTGCAGCAATTCTGAATGGTCTCCTCTGGTAGGTAGTCTGACCATTTTTCCTTACTGCCTTTAGGATTTTTTCTTTTATACCTACTTTGTGTAGGTGAATTACTATGTGTCTAGGGGCTGGTCTTCTCATAAGATACCTTGCAGGGGTTCTCTGGATCTCTTGTCCTTGTATAGTTATCTCCCTAATCAGATAAGGAAAGTTTTCTTGAATGACCTCATGGAATGATTGTTCTAAGGAGGTTTCTGTTTCTCTTTCTATTTCAGGTATTCCAATCAGATATTAGGTTTGGCTTCTTGATTAAATCATACATCTCTTGGACAGTTTCCTCTTAAGTTTTTTTTCTATATTTTTATTAGATTGGGTTAATCCCATACTTTGGTCTTCCAGCTCTGAGAATATCTCTTCTGCTTCCCATTCATGTCAGTTTGTTTATTTATTGGGTGGAGTTCTTTATTTCTGTTATTTCTAAGTATGCTTCCTTGAGCCCATCTAGCTCTGTTGCAATTTCATTTAGTTTTAAGCCCCGCATTTCTTGATTTTTATTCATTCTATTCAATGATTCTCTGATCTCTATAAGTGCCTTCTAAGTACTGTTGTTCTAGGAGATAACCATTGTTTGTGCCCCAGTACCTGTTATTTCTAGCATTGAGTCTTTGTAGAGACTCTGATAGTTACCAGCAGTTTTTCATTGGTTTTTCTTTATTTGTTGCAGTTCTCTTATCTGTCTCTTTAATGCCATTGCTCAGCAGAGATGCAGCCACTTCTGATATTTGCTCTACCTTTTGTCCTTCCTTGAGTTGGAGCTCTGGATTTTTTTCAATTAGAAAGTAGAACTGGGTATGGTGGCTGTGCTGTCTCTTTACAATTTTGAACACTTACTAGGGGGTGGGGGTACTGCAAGGATTCTGATCTATTGGCAGGTCATAATGTTTGCTATCTGGTGAATGGGCCAGACTCACTCTTCATACTTCCACAATATGATCTTACAGTGGGTATGCTTGCATATCCCCTGAGTCCAAGACAGGGTATAAGAGGGAAAAAAGAGAAATGAGGAGAAAGAGATAAAAAGAGGAAAGAAAAAAGAAACAGAGAAAGAACAAAGAAATAGAAATAGAAGAAGGAAAGAAAAGAGAAAGCCAACCAACAAAGCAACCAAGTGAAATAATCAAGCAAACAAACCAGTACCCCACCCCCCCAAAAAAGAAAAAAAGTTGAGAGTGTGGGCTTTAGTATGTCTCTTTGAGAGGAGGGCTCCCCCTTGTGACAGGTTCTGCAACTGCAGGACTATTACTGTAGGTTCCCTATTCGCTGTTGGAACTTAAGATGTTAGAATCTTCAGCCCCTGCTGTCTGCAATTGATAGCCATGGCATGCCCTGTGTAAGGGAAGGGGCCTGAAATAACTTGACACAGCATCTCTCAGGATCACACCCCCTTCCTTCCACTCCCAGCTTTGTCACAGCTCCCAAGACATCCAGTTCATGGCAGGGGAATGTAGCTTCCTGTCTCTGTTCTGCCCTCCCAATCTCCTTTACTTGTTGCTAGGGGTGGGGTAGGGAGTCAGTTAAGCACTAACCAGCCTCCTCGGGTAGTTCTTCTGTCTGTTTCTATCACCCAGCAGCAGGCTCAGGGTGGAGGGTGGATTGTCTGGGGTTCTGCATCAGCCTAACCACCAGGGCTTGTGCACTGGGGGCAGTGTTCTCTGAGGTTGCAAAAAGCAGTCCCAATGCAACACAGAGATAGCACCTGATCTCAAAATGCAGTTCTGCTGTTCCACAGAGATTACCCTGGAGTGCTTCTCTGCCCAAGCATTAAAGAGTCTAGTCAGTTTGTCTGCTGACTGCTGTTTCTGTCACCAATGAAGTTGATAGCTCCTTCCCCAGCAGATACCACAGTCTCTGGATCTCAGGACCCAGTGGCAATGCTCTGGATCCCAGTCCAGGTTCAGGGTGGCTTCTCCCCCGTTTCCTCAGGACTCTGCCTCAGGCTTTTTTGCTGCATTCCCTGCATGACGCTTGCTGTCAGCATTCAACCTGGCACTGTGGTATTGGGGTCTGCAATTGCTTCAGCCATTCTTCCCAGGAAAAGCTCTACTATTTGGAAAATGGTTCTCAGCAACCATGCTCTTGGAAGCACTAGGGTCCAAGCAGAGAAGCTGCGACACCAGCAGCTTCACCAGAAGGGCCCTGTAACTTGCTTTAGAGTCTCCCACTAAGTCAGCCTCTCATACTCCCACTTACACACAGAAACACACACAGAATTGTCCATACAATCACACACACAGGGACACACCCAGCCCAACTGATTATGCTGCCCTCTCCCCAGAAATCATTAACTTTAAACTTTCTTGGAGCTGTTTGTAGAGTGTATTCATTGGATGAACTGTTAGGGAAACATGCAGTTTTCTCTATTTGTAGCTCCAAGGACATAGATTCTCTCATTCATGAAAATACTTGTAGGCAAAAGAAAAATATTCCAAACTACACATTGCAGTGTTTCAGTTATTGGAATATTTGGAACCACAAAATAAGTTACTAGGTTACCTTTTGAATACGTAGAAAAAGATAGTTCTCCCCATTGAAGTTATAAGATGAGTATACACATCCATATATAAACACTGCTAGTAAGGTAAGTGCTAGTATACTAAGAGCTAGAGTGTTAACATCATTTCTCTTAGTTCACAGAATGAAACACTCAGAGACAAACCAGGTAAAATGTAGTTTTTCTATTCTACTCAGACATATTTCCCTATAGGATTCAGTGCAATAACTTTATAGAGGTCAACTTGTATACAATGTATTTTATGCTAACATGCTGAATATTTCTACATTGTCTGTGTAAATTCACTCCAGGAAAGAGTTTGGCAGAGTGAATATCAACATTTGTTCAAGTCTATTTTAAGGAACCAGATTCTTCATTTGTGGCCAACAGAGGACAGATTATTCCACACCTGAAACAATCGGTAGTAAAACCTGGTAAATCTCACACCACACTGTCTATTTATTCAATAAGTATAACACTTTCACACAGAAAGAAAGTTGCAAAATTTCTTTTGAAGAAAGCTGAGAAAAAACTTTGGATGTTTCTATTAGGTTAATAAGAAAATACAAACATGCATGCTGTACAACACCTTGTATAATAACTGACAGACTGTTATAATCATTTGTGGTAGTTCAGTAAATAAAGTGTGGTGGAATTACAGCAAAGTAGCTACCTTCTTTGGAGTTTTATTTCCATAAAAAACATCTCCTTGTGCAATGAAGATCACAATGGCAGTATACCCACAAAACATGCTCTTCTATGTGAACTTGGAGGATGTTTCCAAATGATCTATTTAAGTTCAGTCTATATAAAATTTAAAAGAGTGAGAAGTTACTGATACCTATTAAATGAATTGTTAGGGAGACATGAACTTTTCTCTGTTTGTGGCTCCAAGGACATAGATTCTCTGATTCATGAAAATATTTCTAGGCAAACCTATAATATTTCAAACTATCCTTTGCATTATTTCAATAAGTAGAATATTTAGAAACACAAAAGAAGTTGCTAGGCCATCTTTTGAATAAGTAGAAAAAGAAAATTTTTCTCTTTATTTAAGTTATAAGGGTACACATCCATGTAGAAACACTGCTAGTATGCTAAGTGCTAGAGTGTTAAGATCATTTCTTAGTTCACAGAATGAAGCACTTTCAGATACAAGGAAATTAAAAGGTGGTGTTTTGTTTGTCTTTTTTTCTCCTGACAGAGATATGTTGCCCTGTGGTATTCAGTACAATAACCTTATACTGGCAAAATCTTATAAATCTATATCTATGCTAACATACTAGTTGCTTTCACACTATCTGTGTAAATTTACTCTAGGTAAGAGTTTGGCAGAGAAAATGTCAAGTCTTTTTAAAGCATATTTTAAAGAATGGGATTAATTCTTCATATGTGGCCAAAAGAGAAAAAATTATTATACACCTGAAAAAAACTATGTAGTGAAAACTAGTGATTCTCATGCCACACTATATATGCAGTAATTAAAATACTTTCACACACAAAAACGGTAGCAAAATTGGTTATGAAGAAAGCTGAGAGAAAATCTTAGATATTTCCATTTAGGTTAATGAGAAAACACAAACATGCATATGGTACAACTCCTTTTGTATTAACTGACAGAATGTTGTGTCATCATTTGTGAGAGTTAAGTGAATAAAGTGCAGTGGAACTGCAGCAATGGAACTACCTTCTTTGGAACTGTATTTCCAGAGAAGTGTTTCACTATGCATTGAAGATCAGTAGGCTCAAGGTGGTACAATTGCAAACCATGTACTTCTATGCTAACTTGGAAGATGCTTCTGTTTTAGTTTAATCTGTTTTAGTTTAGTCTATATAAAATTTACAACAGTGAGATGTTAACAATATCCATTAGATGAACTGTAAGGAAGACATGCAAATTTCTCTATTTGCAGCTTCAAAGACATATTTTTTAATTCATAAAAATACTTGTAGGCAAATCAATAATATTTAAAATTACACACTGCATTGTTTCACTGATTGGAATATTTGGAACCACTAAAGAAATTGCTACATCCTCTTATGAATGAATACTAAAAGAAAGTTTTTCTCCCCGTTGTAGTTATAAAGTGAGTGTGAACATCCATACAGAATCACTGCTAGTATACTAAGTGCCAAAGTGATTACTTCTTTTAATTCACAGAATGAAGCACTTTCAGAGACAAGTAAGGTAAAATGTAGTTTTTATAGTCTACAAACAGAGATGTTTCCCGGTGGTATTCAGAGCAAACAACCTTATACTGGCAAACTCACAAGCAAAATATTTTTATGCTACCATGCTGGATATTTTCACATTATTTGTGAAAAATTGTAGAAGTTTGGCAGAGTAGATATCGGGATTTATTCCAATCATATCTTAAGGTACAGAATTAATCCTTCATTTGCAGTCAACAGATGACAGATTATTCCATATCTTATTCAAAATTTTAAAAATAAAGTTAATAGGTAATAAAAAAAATTAATGCCAAAAAAGTTTGTAATAAAACTTAGTAAATCTCACACCATACTGTCTACTTATGCAGTAAGTATAACAGTTTCATACAGAAAAGAGGTAGCAAAATTGGTTTTCAATAAAGCAGCAGAAAATCTTTGTAGTTCTCACTGAGGTTGATGAGAAAATACAAACATGCACATTGTACAACCCCTTGTGTAATAACTAAGAGAATGTTGTATGAACATTTTTATGAGTTCAGTGAATAAAGCACAGTGGGACTACAGCAAAGGAACAAACTTCTTTGGTGTTATATTTTCAGAGAACTGCTTTACTATGCAAGGGCTATCACTCGCCTTAAGGTAGTACACACACATACTACGTACTTTCATGTTAATGTGGTGGATGTGTCCGAATAATCTGTTTAAGTTCAGTTCATGTAAGACTTATAAGAGGTAGAAGTTACCAACATCAGTTGGGTGAATTGTGAAAATACTTGTCGGCAAACCTATAATATTTGAAACTACACGTTATATTGTTTCAGTGATTACAATACTTGGAACCACAAAAGAAGTCTATAGGTCACCTTTTGAATATGTAGAATAAGAAAGTTCTCCTCACCCATGATGTTATAAGGAGAGTACACACTTCTATATAGAAACATTGCTAGAGTGTTAAGATCATTTCTTTTTGTTCACAGGATGACACACTTTCAGACACAACCGAGGTGTATTGTAGTTTTTCTATTCTACTTGCAGAGATATGTGTTCTTTTAGTGTTCAGTGCTACAACCTTATACTGACCAACTCTCACACAATGTATTTCTATGCTAACTTGCTTGATGTTGCCACATTATCTGCATACATTCACTTTAGGTAAGACTTTGACAGAAAAGATATCACTACTTCTTTCAAGAAACAGGATTAATCTTTTATTTGTAGCCAACAGATAACAGATTATTTCACGCCTTAAAACAGTTTGTAGTAAAACCTAGTGAATCTCACACCACTATGTTTGTTTATTTAGTAAGTATAGCACTTTCACAAACAGAGGAGGATGCAAAATTGTTTTGAAGAAAGTTGAGAGTAAAGCTTAGGTGTTCTCTTTGAGGATAATGAGAAAATATCAACATGCATACTGAACACCTCCTTGTATAATAACTGTCAGAAAATTGTATGGATCTTTTGTGGTAGATTATACAAATATGTTTCCCTGTAGTATTCAGTGCAATAAATTTAATACTCTAACACTTAGCATACTAGCAGTGTTTCTATATGGTTGTGTGTACTCGCCTTATAAGTTCAATAAGGATACTTTTCTATAGTACTTATTTAAAAGTACAACTTTTTCGTGGTTACAAATATTCCAATTACTGAAACAATACAATGTGTAGTTTCAAATATTATAGGTGTGCCTACAAGTATTTTCATGTATAGGAGAATCTATATCCTTGAAGCCACAAATATTTTTAAAAGTGCATGTCTCCCTAATAGTTTATCCAAAAAATATTGCTAACTTCTCACTCTTTTAAATTTTACATAATGCAGAAGATTAAAACAAGATCCCTACCTATCACCACACACAAAGATCAACTCTACATGGATCAAATACCTAAATGTAAAACCTCAAACTGTAGGAACTTTAGAAAATGCAGGAGTCACCCTTATGGAAATTGGAACTGGCAACCAATTTCTGATCAAAACCCCAAGCGCCCATGCCATAAGAGATAAAATAGACAAGTGGGACCTCATCAAACTGGCAAGTTTCTGCAAAGTCAAAGAAATCATCAAGAGAGCGGGGAGATAGCCCACAGAATGGGAAAGAATATTTGCCAACTGTATGTCTGACAAGGAACTCAAATGTGCTGAAAAGAAAAACAAACAGCCTCATTACAAAGTGGGCAAAAGATATGAATAGATAGTTCTCGAAAGAAGACATATGAGCAGACAGCAGATACATGAAAAAATGTGCAGCCTCACTAGTCATCAAAGAAATGCAAATTAAAACTATACTGAGATACCACCTAACTCCAGTAAGGACGACTATCCTCAATAACTCAAAAAACAACAGATGCTGGAAAGGATGCGGTGAAAAGGGATCACTTTCACACTGTTGGTGGGAGTGTAAACTAGTATAGCCTTTGTGAAAAATAGCGTGGTATTTCTAAAAGATCTAAAAATAAACCTTCCATATGTGATCCTGCAGTTCCCCTACTGGGAATATACCCAGAAGAACTCAAATTACTCTATAAAAAAGATACCTGCACACGTATGTTTATCGCAGCATTGTTCACAGTAGCAAGAACACGGGACCAACCGTGCTGCCCATCAAAAGAGGACTGGATTTTTAAAATGTGGTGCATATACATGATGGAATATTATGCAGCCATAAAGAAAAACAAAATGATGAACTTCACAGAAACCTAGATGGACTTAGAGTCTATAATACTGAGTGATGTTTCACAGAAACAAAGAACTGAGTATCACATATTCTCACTCATAAGTGTACCTTAAGCAATTATTGCAATACTATAAGAGAATCATTGACAGTAGTGGGAAACTGCCAAGAGGGGGGGGCGGGGAAGCTGAATTGGCAGTAGTAGGAATCTGCCTGGGGAAGGGGAGGCACACCTCATTAACAAGGTTACCTGCATAATGTACATTTGTATACCTAACCCTGAAATATACCCCACATCATTAAAAGAAAAAAACTAAAAGAAAAAATAAATAAAATTTTATATAGACAGAACTTAAACAAATCATTTGAGAATATCATTTAAGTTAGCATAAAAGAATGTAACTTATGGGTGTGCCACCATAAGCCTAGTGATCTCCATTGCACAGTGAAACACTTTGGAAATACAACTCCAAAGTTCTATTGCTGTAGTTTCACCACACTTTATTCACTGATCTTACATAAATGATCTTTCAACCTTCTGTTAGTTATTACACAAGGAATTGTACAACACGCATGTTTGTGTTTTCTCAATCTCAATGGAAACAAAGATTTATCTGAGCTTTCTTCATAGGCAATTTTGCTACCTTTTGTGTGTAATATTTGTGTGTTATATTTACTGAATAGTGTGGTGTGAGAATTGCTAAGTTTAACTAAAAGCTGTTTTAATATGTGGAATAATCTGTCATCTGCTTTCTGCAAATGAAGGATTAACTATGTTTCCTATAATATGCTTTTTAAAAATACTGATATCTGCCCCTTTCAAACTCTTACCTAAAGTGAATTTTCACAGATAATGTGGAAACATCCAGCACGTTAGCCTAGAACTATGCTGTTTGCAGGTTGGACAATATAAGGTTACTGCACTGAATATTACAAGTAGAATAGAAAAACTGTTTTACTTACTTGTCTGTGAAAGTACTTAACTTTGTGAACTAAAAGAAATGATCTTAACACTCTAGCATTTAACATACTAGCAGTGTTTGTATATGGATGTGTGTATTCACCTTATAACTTCAATAAGTTTATTTTTCTAACAAATTTTTGTGATTCCAAATATTACATTCACTGAATCAAAGCAATGTGTAGTTTCAAATATAAGTTTACCTACAAGTATGTTCATGAATGAGAGAATCTATGTCCTCAGAGCCAAAAAAAAAAGTGCATGTTTTGCTAACAGTTCATCCAATGAATATTGATAACTTTTCACTCTTTTAAATTTTACATAGATTAAACTTAAACAGATTATTTAGAAACATCCTCCAAGTTAGCATAGAAGTATGTAATATGCCATAAGCCTGGTTATCTCCATTGCACAATGTAACACTTCTCTAAAAATACAACTCAAATGAAAGTAGTTACTTTGTTGTAGTTCTACCATACTTTATTCACTCCACTACCACAAATGATCATACAACATCGTTAATTATTACATAAGAAGTTGTACAACATGCAAGTTTGTAATCATTGGCCTCAATGGAAACATCTAAGGTTTATCTCAACTTTCTTCAGAAGCAATTTTGCAACCTCCTCTATGAGTGAAAGTGTTATACTTACTGCATAAATAGTGTAGTGTGAGATTCACTAAGTTTTACTACAAACTATTTTAAGGTATAAAATAATCCATCACCTGTTGGCAACAAATGAGGAGTTAATCCTGTTTCTTAAAGTATATTTGAAAGAATCCTGATATTTACTCTTCCAAATTTTACCTAGGGTGAATTTATACAAACAATGTGAAAACTTTCAGTATGTTAACATAGAAGTACGTTTTTGAAAGTTTGCCAATATAAAGTTATTGCACTGACTACCACAGGTGACATATCCTTGTAAGTAGACTAGAAAAACTACATTTACTTTGCTTGTCTCTGAAAGTTCTTCATCCTGTGAACTCTTAATAAAAGAAATGGGCTGGGTGTGGTGGCTCAAGCCTGTAATTCCAGCACTTTGGGAGGCCAAGGCAAGAGGATTGGTAAGCTCAGGGATTCAAAACCAGCGTGGGCAACTTGATGAGAGTTCATCTCTACAATAAATCAAAAAATAAACCGGGCATAGTAGTGTGTGCCTGGAGTTTCAGCTACTTGAAGGCTAAGACAGAAAGATCACCTGAGCCCAGCAGATCAAGACTGTGGTGGCCATGAGCAGGCCACTACAGTCCAACCTGGGTGACAGAGTGAAACTCTGACTCAAAAAAAAAATGATCTTAACATTCTAGCACTTAGCATACTAACAGTGTTTTTGTATGGATATGTGTACTCTTCTTATAAGTTCAATGGGGAGAAGAACTTTCTTTTTTTACTTTTTAAAGGTGAACTATCAACTTCTTTGGTGATTCCAAATATTCCAATCACTGAAACATTGCAGTGAGTATTTTCAAATATTATAAATTTGTCTACAAGTACTTTATTTTTTTATTTTTTATTTTAAATATATAGGGTACAATTCAGGGTTAGGTACACAAATGTTCATTATACAGGTATCCTTGTTCATGAGGTGTGCCCCCCTCCCCTGACAGTTTCCCACTGCTACCAACCCTGCCCCTTCCATCCCCTGGCAGTTTCCTACTACTGCCAATCCCTTTCTTTTAGTATTACAATAGTTATTCAACGTTCACTTATGAATCAGAACATGTGATACTCAGTTCTTTGTTTCTGTGATAGATCACCCAGTATTATAGCCTCTAAATCCTTCCAAGTTGCTGCAAAGATCATAATTTTGTCATTCTTTATGGCCCAGAATATTCCATCATGTATGTGTACTACTTTTTTTATCCAGTCCTCTTTCGATGGGCAGCATCGTTGGTTCCATGTTTTTGCTACTGTGAATCATGCTGCAATAAACTTGCTTGTGCAGGTATCTTTTTCATAGAGTGATCTGAGTTCCTCCGTGTATATTCTCAGTAGGGGAACTGTGGGGAAACATGGAAAGTAGATTTTTAGCTCTTTCAGGAATCACTACACTGTTTTCCATGAATGAGATAATCTATTGAATTGAAGTTACAATTAGTGCAAAGTGCCTGTCTCATTAACTGATCATGGCATGGATATTGCCAACTTTTTGCTCTTTTAAATTTTACTTAGACTGAACTTAAATAGATCATTTGAAAACATTCTCCAATTTAGCAGAGAAGTACATAGTACGCGGGTGTAACACCATAAGTCTAGTGATCTCCATTACACACTGTGATACTTCTTTGGAAATAAAACTTCTAAGCTTTGCTGTTGTTCCACCACACTTTATTCACCAAATGAACAAATTATCATGCAACATGCTGACAGTTATTACACAAAAAGCTGTACAACATGTGTATTTGTATTTTCTTATTAACTACAATGGAAACATCTAAGGTTGTCTCTCAGTTTTCTTCAAAAACTCTTTTGCGACCCCCTTTGTGTGTGAAAGTGTTTTATTTACTGAATAAAAACAGTGTGGTTTTAGGTTCAGCAGATTATACTACAAACTGCTATAATGTGCAAAATAACCTGCCATCTGTTGGTTGCAAATGGAAAAAAAAACCTGTCTCATAGAACAAGCTTGAAAGAAATTTTGATATCTGCTCTGCCAAACTCTTACCTAGAATGAACTAGCACATATATTGTGAAAACATACAGCAGCTAGCATAGAAGTACATTGTATGCAAGTCTGCCTCTATCAAACAACTACATTGAACACCACTGGGCAACATATTTCTGTAACTGAAACAAAAATATGTTTTTTGGTTGTCTCTGAAAGTGCTTCTTTTTGTGAACTAAAAGAAATTAACAAAGCACTCCAGCATTTAGCATGAAAGCAATGTTTCTATATAGATGTTTGTACTTTTAAAATTCTCGTTCTACTTTTTTTTTTTAAAAAAAAACCTAGCAACTACTTTTTAGGTTCAAAATATTCCAATCACAGAAGACTTACAATGCTAATTTCAAACATCATAGGTTTGTCTACAAGTATTTTCATAAATGCAAAAATTTATTGCCTTTGATCTGCATTTAGAGGCAAGTGCTTGCCTGCCAGGGACCAGCTCCAGTTGGGTTCAGGGTACCCCAAAGGTGGAGACAGCATCGGTGATTGAGGGGAAGAAGAGAGAGAAAGAGAGAGAGAGAAAGAAAGAGACTGGACTCCGGTCTAGTGCAGAAGTGATGTGTGTTATTGGGAATTACAACGGGTCTTTTATACACAAAGTCAGATGTGGGAGGGGTGTCCCCCACCCACCAGAAACCTTAATCCATGAAAACTTAATCAATGATTGCCTTTAAACCCTTCTCATATGATAATCTTAAAATCCCATAACAAAGGATAACCTAATCTGTGACTGACATATTCTATAAACCTTTTTCATCCTAAGCTGATTGATTTATGCCAAGTTAAACAATTTTATAGAATCTTAAGTATTTACTTTACAAATGAAAGTGGCCCATCCCAGAATGTTTGGAATGTGGCCCAGTCCAAAGTTCACAGTGGGCTACCTGCAAGTAACCCAGCTGCATTCTTTCAACAAAATGGCTGTCTTCTAAAACTATATTCTACAATTTACACCTTCAATAAATCCTAAGATCATAACCCAGAAGCCTGTGACCAATACTAAGGCTCTTAGATGTGACACGAGTTTGAATTATAAGTTGTGTGAAAGCCAAAACTGCAGTTTGAGGAAGAATGGGAGCAATGAGCTTCTAAAGTTAGCTTGTGTTCATCCCAGTCTCAGAGTTTTTATGTTTGGAGCTCACAGGAGCTTAATCTGGTTAGTGCTGAGTAGAAAGGGGGAGGAAATGGGGCCAATAGCTCCCGAACTCATCCTAGTGGTCTCGGGGTCAACGGCCCTTCCTGATCTCTAATGCTCAGTGGGCCTCCGTGGCCGGCTCCCAACAATTGCCTTCTTATTTATTCAATGGATATTGATAATCTCTTGTTCTTTCTAATTTTATATAGACTGAATTTAATCAGACCATTTGGCTACATTATCTAAATTAGCACAGAAGTATGTAGTATGTGGGTTTGCCACCATAAGACTATTAATCTTGATTGCATAGTGAAACATGTTTCTGGAAATATAACTCTGAAGAAGTTTGTCCAATTTGGTTTAAAGTGTTCATGACTTTAAAAGTACATAAAATGGGCAGAAGGAAAATCCTTAAATATCCTTGGATATTTGACAAAAAGACAAAACAGTGTTGGCATTTTAAATCTGACACAAAATCCACTTTTTCTGAACACAAGAGAAAATAGTCATGTTCTACATTTTCTTTCATCTTCATATGACTCCTTTACAAGTCTTAGAGATCATATCGAAAATTAAGTGTTGCATGTATCTCCAAAAGACATGTATACAAGTTCAAAAAGGGTTCATTCAGATTAGTCTTATCATTGAATCAATCATAAGTTCATAGTCCACTTACCTCTAGTTCAAAACATATTATTTTTTAATCAGAACCAAATAGTAAACTACTACTTTCACTCTCTAAAGAAAATTTTCTAAAGTGTTCCAACTTCATACACTTACACTCTATGTAACTAAACTTATCCACATTTCTTACTCTTATTAGGTAAAAACTACTGTGGTAAACTGTGTAAAAGAAATAAAATTTTAAAGTTTATGAATCTTAAAACTATCCTTGTTAAAAAAAATAAAGAGGAAATCTTCTGGGGCTACAGTGTTTCTTCAGTGACAGTGTAGTACTTGTGATCACTTTAGAAATAATAATCTCTTGTTCTTTCTAGTTTTATATAGACTGCAGGTACCCTCACCACATACATTTTTAATATTTAATCAAGTCAGGCTCATTTAAAAGAACATTTCTTATTAAGTCGAACTTTACCTCTTAACATTTCTCAGTAGAACTACCTGCCATGTAGAAAGTTATAAAACAGGAGCAGGGTGTGGTGGTGCACACCTGTAATTCCTGCACTTTGGGAGGCAGAGGCAAGAGGATTGTCTGAGCACTGATGTTTCAGATCAGCCTGGGCAATTTGAAAAGACCTCTTCTGCATAATAATTTTTTAAAAAAATTAGCCAGGGGCGTGGTGATGTGTCCCTGTGGTTCAAGCTACTTGGAAGGCTGAGGTAGAAGCATCACATGAGCTCAGCATGTCAAGGCTGCGGGGGCCATGAGCATGCCACTGCACTCCAGCCTGAATGACAGAGTGAGACCCTGATTCAAAAAGAAAGAGGGAGGTTCACAGTGGAAATTTTCTAATACTATGGAAGTACATAATTTGCTGGTTATACTAAATAGACACTTTACCTCTATACCAAAAAGTCAAGTGTGTTTTTGTCACACATCTTGGAATGAGCATAATTTCTTTTTTACCTTAAAAAAATCTTCATGGATAATTTTTTCCTTAGGGATGTAATAAAAACAGACTCTTACATTAATGATTACTATGTCTGCCTAAAAATGGGGAGAAAAATCTTCTAGAATATAAGCCCATGCAGATAAGTGCAGTTTAATGTATTAATTACACAACAAATTTAAATAAACTTTATGAATAGCTTCAAAAAAGTTTCAAGTTAATGGCTCTAGCCTCCTCACCACATACACTTTTAATATTTAATCAAGCCAGGCTCAGTGGCTCAGCCTGTAATCCCACACTTTGGGAGGCTGAGGTGAGTGGATCGCCTGAGCCCACAGGTTCGAGACCCGCCTGGACAACTTGGTGAGACCTCATCTCTACAATAAATCAAAAATATTAGCCGGGTGTGGTAGCACATGCCTGTAGTTCCAGCTACTTGGAAGGCTGAGGTGGAAGGATCGCCAGAGCCCAGCAGGTCTGGGTGACAGAGTGAGACTCCAACTCAAAAAAAAAAAAACTTGATCAAAATGTGTATGTTACTAAATTCATGGTGATATAATTATATGATACATGAAATACACAGTAATATAATTATATTAAGTAAAACTAATACCTAGGAATTCAATTACTGAAGTGTTTTAGAAATAATCTAGTTAATTAAATCAGCTGTAAAATACATTAGCGAGTTAACTCCAAATATCTATCATTGGGTTATAAAGCGATGTAAAATAGATTCAAATGGTATTAGGAGACAAAGCTTTGAAACCAAACTCTGTGCAATTACTTATGGCAATATAGAAGCAACAGCATAATTCTAGAAATACTTGGGTGGTAGCAAATACAATGCATTCAAAGTTCAGGGCATCTGAGTACCAGGGCCAGTACTACCTGGAGTGTGTATTCCACAGACCAGTGCTGGTCATCTGCTCCTGGGTCATGATTATGTTAGGGAACTAGTGCCAGAATGTAAATCAATTAAATAATTAAGCCTACTTTGTATTTCAGTTAATTATTTTTCTTTTTTTTTTAAATATGTGGGATACAATTCAGGGTTAGGTATATACATGTTTATTATGCAGGTACCCTTGTTTATAAGGTGTGACCCTCCCCTGCAGTTTCCCACTACTCCCAGTCCCTTTCTTATAGTATTACAATCGTTGTTCAATGTCTGCTTATGAGTGAGAACATGTGGTATTTGGTTCTGTGTTTCTGTGATGGAGCACTCAGTATTATAGCCTCTAAGTCCATCCAAGTTGATGTGAAGTATACAATTTTTACCTTCTTTATGGCTGTGTAATATTCCATCATGTATATGTACTATATTATTTTCTCTTACAATTTTTATTTTGAAATTGTGGGATACAATTCAGGGTTAGGTATACAAATGTTCATTGTGCAGGTACCCTTATTGATGAGGTGTGCCTCCCCTTCCCCAGGTGGTTATCGACTACTGTCAATCCCAGCTACCCATCCCCCACCCCCTCCCCACAGTTTCCAGCTACTTTCAATCCATTTCCTACAGTCATACAGTAGTTGTGCAGGGTCCACTCAAATGAGTGAGAACATGTGATACTCAACTCTTTGTTTCTGTGAGAGATCATTCAGTATTAAAAACTCTAATTCCATCCACGTTGCTGTGAAGTTAATGATTCTGTTCTTCTTTACAGCTGCATATCCAGTCCTCTTTCAGTGGGCAGCACGTTTGATTCCATGTTTTTGCTATTGTGAACAATGCTGCAATAAACATGCATGTGCAGGTATCTTTTTCATACAGTGACTTGAGTACCTCTGGGTATATTCCCAGTAGGGGGATTGCTGGGTCATATGGGAGGTTGATTTTTAGATTTTTAGATTTCCGTTTTCCACAGAGGCTGTACTAGTTTACACTCCCACCAACAGTGTAGAAGTGTTCCCTTTCCACTGCATCCTCTCCAGCATCTGTTATTTTTTGAGTTATTGGTGATTGCAATCCTGACTGGCGTTAGGTTGTCTCTCAGTGTGGTTTTAATTTGTCATTCTTTGATGACTAGTGAGGATGAGAATTTTTTTCATATATCTGTTGGCTGTTTGTATGTCTACTTTTGAGAAATGTTTATTCATATCTTTTACTCACTTTGTAATGGGGTTGTTTGTTTTGGTTTTTGGCACATTTGAGTTACTTATATATCCTACAAGTTAGGCCTTTCTCAAATATATAGTTGGCTAATATTTTTTCCCAAACTGTGGGCTGTCTCTTTGCTCCCTTGATGGTTTCTTTGGATTTGCAGAAGCTTGTAAGTTTGATGAGGTCCCACTTGTCCATCTTATCTCTTATGGCATGGACACTTGGGGTTTTGATCAGGAATTGGTTGCCAGTTCCAATTTCCATAAGGGTGTCTCCTGCATTTTCTAAGATTTTTATAATTTGAGGTTTTACATTTAACTCTTTGATCCATTTAGAATTGATTTTGTGTAAGGGGATAGGTAGGGATCTTGTTTTAATCTTCTGCATATGGTCAGCCAGTTTCCCCACTACCATTTACTGAATAAGTTCTCTTTTCCCCAGTGGTTATTCATGGAGGCTTTGTTGACAATGAGTTGGTTGAGAAATTGAGGTTTTGCTTCTGAAAATCTCTGTCCTGTTCCATTTGTCTATATGCCTGTTCTTGCACCTATACCAGATTGTTTTGATTATTGTAGTTTTAAAATAAAGTTTAAAGACTGGGAGTATGATACTCCTGCTTTTTTTTCCGTGAGGTCATTTTATGAAACTAACATCACATTGATATGCAAACTGGGTTAAATATCCAACAACGAAAAATAACTACAGGCCAATATCCTTGATTAACATAGATGCTAAAATTCTCAACAAGATTTTAGCAAACCGGATCCAACCACACATCTTAAAAATCTTCCATCATGACCAAGTAGGCTTCATTCCCAGGATGCAGGGCTGGTTCAACACCCACAAGACCATAAATGTAATTAAATACATCAGCAGATGTAAGGACAAAAAACACATGATTATATCATTAGATGTGAAAAAAAAGCTTTTGATAAAATTCAGCACACCTTCTTGATTAAAAATCCTCAAATATCTAGGAATAGATTGAACATACCTCAAAATAGTAAGAGCCAGCTATGAGAAACCCACAGTCAACATGCTGCTAAACAGACAGAAATTGGAACCATTTCCCCTGAAAACCAGAACAAGACAAGGATGCCCACACACACCGCTCCTGTTCAACATAGTATTGGAAGTCTTAGCTAGAGCAATAAGACAATAGAAAGATATCAGGGGTATCCAAATAGGAAAAGATGAAGACAAACTATCCCTCTTTGCAGATGACATGATTCTTTACCTCGAAAACTCAAGAGAATGTGTCAAAAACCTCCTTGCACCAATAAAGGACTTTGGCAAAGTCTCATGGTACAAAATAAATTTGTAAAAGTCAATCACATTCCCATACACCAACAATAAACAGAAACTTAAATAAAAAGCACAATCCCATTCACAATAGTCACAAAAAAATACCTTGACATCTTTCTATACAGAGAAGTCAAAGACCTTTACAACTAAAACTACAAAACACTGCTCAAAGAAATCAAAAAGGACACAAACAAATGGAAAAATACTCTATGCTCATGGATTGGAAGAATCAAAATAGTTAAGATGTCCATCCTACCCAAGGCAATCTACAGATTTAACGCAGTGCCCACTAAATTACCAACAGCATTCTTCTCAGACCTGGAAATGACAATACAGGAATTCATGTGGAAACATAAATGACCATGAATAGTTGATGATTTTTCTATACCACAATGTTCTCAATGAGGAAGCAGTATACTGGATTACATTCTAGCACAAGCTCCTTATCTCATCACAGATGGGAAACAGTTCAAAGACCAGCACTTTGAAGAGCATTGTTCTAGAATCTAGGCCAAACTGAGTCTAAGAAGAGCTGAGTGACTTTGATAAAACACTTATCTGGACCTCAGATTCTTAATCTAAAACCTGAAATGCTGGGGCCAGGTGTTGTGGCTCTCACCTGCAACCCCAGAACTTTGGGAGGTAAAGATAAGAGGACTGCCTGGATCCAGAGAATAGCCTGGGCAACTTGAATAGAGTGCTCTACAATAAATGAAAAAAATGTTATCAGGGTATGGCACACACCTGTAGTTCCTGCTATTTGGAAGACTTAGTTGGAAAAGTCACCTGAACTCAGCATATTGAGGCTGCAATGGTTGTGAGTATGCCACTGCACTTCAGCCAGGGTGACAGACACTGACAAAACAAACAGACATCAACAAACCAAAATGCTGGAAGAATATCTGCCTTCTTGTTGTACAAATTCTGTGATTCTAGAATATTGGATATGTTACATTTTAGGACAAGTCCACAACAATAATTTCTCTATTTCTCCCTCCAAGGCTCAACAAGTCACAAGTTAAATCTGGCCTAGTAAAAAAAAAGTTAAATATTTAGTATAAAATAAGGTGATACTCTTTGATTAATTATATCCAAGAGCCAAAATACAAAGGCTGTCAGTAACTAAATGCATCACATAGTTCAATATCCCTATCTTGCCATCTTCCTCCCACAGAGAAGATTTTCTATGTCAAGGAGATCTAACTTCTCAGTGTTGTTCTGAGAGTTCTTATCACCAGTTCTATAAACTTCAAAAATTTTGGCTAATGAAATAGGCCTCTAATTAACAAAAGTGCAAAGTAAACTCTTATCAAAAGGGGTTATTTTTGCTTTAACACCAGTATCGGTATTATCCACATAATATCCAAACATGATTTTCTATTGATATGGCCAGTCAGAGAACCTTGAAAAACACTTAAGCCCTTGAATCTCAGAAGTACATATAGCAGCACAAAAATATTGCATCCTTAACATTCTCTGAAGGAATAATCCTTTAGGTGCTCAAATTCAAAAGCTTTACTATGACATACAGTTTCCATCAACAACATGTAATAAATTATAGTTTTAAAAAACAACTATGAAATCCTCCATAATCTTACAGGAGGGAGGTGAAGCAAGGGTTATTGCTCAATGATAAATGTCAAATCTGAGTCATTGGTTATTTCTCTTTCTAGCTAAAAAAGGTATCCCCTCATTTCTCTCTCTTTAAAAAAATTTTTTCTTTATCTTAAACTTGTGGGTTACAATTCAGAATTGGTTAGATAAGTGGCCATTGTACAGGTATAGACTGGGCCTCACTTTGGTCCCCACTTTGCCTGATTTGAGATCAGGTACATGTATTGATGTTATGTGTTTAACAACCGCCCCCCACCCACCGCCCAGGCAGTGTCCCACAACTGCTGAACACTTTCTTAAAGTGTTATGACAAATGTTCAGGACCTGCTTATAAATGAGAACATGTGATACTCAGTTCTTTCTTTCTGTGATAGATCACTGAGTATGATAGGCTCTAAATCTATCCAACTTGCTGCAAAGTCCATATATTTGTCCTTTTTTTCTTTTTTGATTGCATAACATTCCATTGTTTATATGTACCACATTTTTAAAAATCCAGTCCACTTTCAATGGGCAGCATGTTTGGTACCATGTTTTTGCTATTGTGAATAATGCTGCAAAAAATATGCATGTGCACATATCTTTTTTATAGATTGACTTGAGTTCCTCCAGGTATATTCCCAGTAGGGGGATTGCTGGATCATATGGAAAGTTGAGTTTTAGATCTTTTAGAAGTTGTCACACTGTTTTCCACAGAGGTTGTATTAGTTTACACTCCCACCAATTGTGTAGAAGTGTTCCCTTTTCCCTGCATTCTCTCCAGTATCTGTTGTTTTTTGAACTAATGAGGATGGCCATCCTGACTAGAGATAGGTGGTAGCTCACTGTGGTTTTAATTTGCGATTTTTTTGATGGTTAGTGAGACCGAGCATTTTTTCATGTATCTGTTGGCTGCTCATAAGTCTTCTTCTGAGAAGTGTCTAGTCATATCTTTTGCCCACTTTTTAATAGAGCTGTTTTGTTTTGTATTTCAGCATGTCTGAGTTCCTTGCAGGTCCTATATGTTATGTCTTTGTCAGATTTACAGTTGACCAATATTTTTTTTCCCCATTCTGTGGGCTGTGTCGCTGCTCTTTTGAAGGTTTCTTTTGCTTTGCAGAAACTATTCAGTTTGATGTGGTCCTGCTTGTCCATTTTGTCTCCTATGGCATGTACACCTGGAGTTTTTTTTATCAGGAATTGTTGCCTATCCTGAATTCTGTAGGAGTGTCTCCTGCATTTTCTCAGATTCGTGTAGTCTCACGTTTTATGTTTAAGTCTTTGGTCCATTTAGAGTTGATTTTTGTGTGGTGTTAGGTAGGGGTCCTGTTTCAATCTTCTGCATGTTTAGTCAGTTTTTCCAGCATCATTTACTGAATAGGTTCTTCCCAGTGGTTGGTGGTGGTGGAGGCTTGTCAAAAACAATTTGGTTGAGAAATTGAGGTTTTGCTTCTGGAATCTCTATTATTTTCCATTGTTCTATATGCCTGTTCTTGTACCAGTACCAGGTTGTTTTGACTATTACAGACATGGTAAAGCTTAAAGTATGAAAGTATAATACCTCCTACTTTATTTCTTTTGCTAAAGATTGTTTTGGCTATTGTGGTCTTTTATGTTTCCATATGAATTTCTGTATTGTCATTTCCAGAACTGAGAAGAATGATGTGGGTAATTCAATGGATATTGTGTTGAATCTGTACATTGCCTTTGGTAGGATGGACATCTTAACAATGTTGATCCTTCAAACCCTGAACATGGAATATTTTTCCATTTATTTGTGTCTTTTTTAATTTATTTGAGCAGTGTTTTGTAGTGTTCATTGTAAGGGTGTTTCACATCTCTGGTTATAAAGATGCCAAGGTATTTGTGTGTGTGTGTCTACTGTGAATGGGATTGTGCTTTTTATTTGGTTCTCTGTTGGTTGTTGATGTATGAGAATTTAACTGTCTTTTGCACATTTATTTTGTACCCTAGACTTTTCCAAGTCCTTTGTCAGTGCAAAGAGGTTTCTGACAGATTCTCTTGGGTTTTCAAGGTATAGGATCAGATTGTTAACAAAGAGGAATAACTTAACGGCTTCTTTTCCTGTTTGGATACCCTGGATTTCCTTCTCTTTTCTGGTCCTTCCAAAACTATGCTGAATAGGAGGGGTGAGGGTGGGCAGCCTTGTCTTGTTCTAGTTTTCAGGGAAAATCTTTTAATTTCTGTCTATTTAGCAATATGTTGTCTGTGGGTTTATCGTAGATTACTCAATATTTTGAAGTATATTCCCTCTATGCTTAGGTGTTCAAGGGTTTTTATCAAGAAGGGATGCAGGATTTTATTCTGAAAGCCCAAGTAATTTTTAGAAGGCCTTCACTTACCCTTGTAGCAAAGTGTGGTGCCTCCTTTAACCTTACTTATGTTTTCATGGGAATTACTCTGTGACTAGTTAACAGAAAAGTTAACACAAGTAAACAAACAAGTCTGATCCTTGTTAATAGCTGGCTCTGTAGTGATTACTGCAAAAAATAAATTGCTGCAATACTATAATAGAAAATTTGGAAATTTCTAAAGAATATCAGTGACTATTGGTTAATGTACTCAATGAGCAGGGTTTACAGAAATAAACTTTTTTTTGAGTTGGAGTCTCATTTTGTTGCCCTGGCTGGAGGGGCAGTGGCACGCTTATGGCCACTGCAGCATTAGCCTGCTGGGCTCTGGTGATTCTTCTTCCTTAGCCTTCCAAGTAACTGGAACTTCAGGCAAGCACTGCCACACCTGGTTAATTTTTGATTTACTGTAGAGACGAGGTCTTGCCAAGTTGCCCAGACTGGTCTCAAAACTGTGGGCTCAGGCAATTCACTTGCCTCAGCCTCCCAAAGTGCTGGAATTACAGGCTGAGTCACTGGACCTGACCAGAAATAAACATTTTTATCTACTTTGCCTAGTGGAAGAGATCTACTTTGATTTTGTCAAGTGACCAGGAATCTGAAAGATTTAAATTGGTAGTAAAGGAAACGTTGTGGTATATGGATGGACTGTCAATGAACACTGATTCAGTGTTTAACTCATGACACCATCATAAAAATGTCTCTTTCCTACACAAACTCTTGGCTCAGCTTCTTTAAAGGCTCTTGTATGCAGAAGAGCAATGCAGAAGAGCAATGTTTCCTGTAAGGTACACACAGTAATTCCACTGAATTGGGAACGGAGAATGCTACATTGTGTTTTTAGGCCTCAGAACTGAAGCTAAGAAAATAAATCCCTTCTGGCCTTTGAGAAACTAAGGCTTGGAGACATGGACTACCCTTGACTAATCAATAACTGTATTTCTATCTCTTGATTCTTGAAAACAAAATGAAGAAAAATAAGAGGTTATTCTCAACATTTGGAGATACAAGTGGCTAAAAATTTTCATATGTAAAAAAATTGTTATTATGGTGATATATTCACTCTTGTTTTTTGTTGTTTTTTTTTCCTTTTTTCTGCCAGTTTTCTCAACCAGTTTTTCAGGTCCTTCATCATTTCTATAAGTTATCCAATATATTTTCAACTAATTCATTTTCTGCTTTAAATGAGCAAAACTATGTACTACTGTTCATAGCAATATCACTATTTGAAAATATAAGAGTAGCCTTAAGAAAAATTCTTATGTTTTAATAGCACACACATTTTATCATAATACTATAAGAAAAGGATTGGCAGTACCGGAAAACTATAGAAGGGGTTCGGGATTGGCAGTAGTGGGAATCTGACAGGGGAAAGGGGCATACCTCATCAACAAGGGTACCTTCATAATGAACATCTGTATACCTAACCCTGAATTGTACCCCACTTTTTAAAAATAAAAAATATTAAATAAATAAAAAGGGAAATTTTCTTTCTAATAACATTTTTTAAAGTACTGCTAGGAAGTTGTTTTACTTTTTTTGACCAAACTTATAAGGCTATTTAAGGAAAAAGGAATGAAGGGAGGGAGAAAGGAAAGGAGGGAAAGAGAAGAAACAAAGAGAGAATAGGGGGAAAAAAAGCAAGAATGAAATGAAGAAAGAAAATTTGTGTTGCCTCAGGGAAGCCAGTCAGACTATGTGAGCCCCTGTGTGAGTAAGTGAGTGTATGGACACTTTTGCATATGTGTCTGTGAGTAAGTGGGCATGTGAGTGGCTCACTGAGTGGGAATTTTGCAGCAAGTGTGGCCAGGGATCTTCTGGTGAAGCAGCTGGTACTACAGCTGCTCTACTTGGTCCCTAGTGCTTACCAGAGTGCAGAAGTTGAGCATTATTTTTTAAAATCAGCAAAGCCTTCCTAGGAAGAAGCTTCTGGGAGTGACTGTGGCTTCAGGCTCTGATTCATCACCATAGCACCTGGCCTGACATTGGCAGCAAGGGCTGCAGAGGGAGTACAGCAAGGGAACCAGAGACAGAGAACCACTGGAGAAGGTGAAACAAGTACCCTGCCACCATCTTGAAAACTGGGCAGGGAAATGCTCCCATTTGCTCACCATGGAGCAACAGACCCAATCTCTGTGGCCAGTGGGTTAACTAGTCGGAGGCTGATCATGACTCAGAAGGAATATCCTGAAAACATCAACTTTGGAGGGACAGGAAGAGTGCTGAATCTCAGGTGCCCCACCCTGTTCCAGGATTCAGCTGTGGGACAAAGGGTGGGACCAGAAAAGGATGAGGAAGACCCCTGAAGAGAACAACTGTGTGTCCACAGCTTAACCAACCCTCTCTTCCCCAGCAATCCTCTGAACATCAGACCCACACTGCTGGGGCACAACTGAGAGGGACAAACCCAGATGGAGCCTGGACATCAGCCATGATAAGGGGACTCTACTCCAGGATAATCCTGGCTGTGGTAAACACCCCACCCCCCTGCCAGTACATGGGAGGAGACAATCCCACACCTCCCCACCAGAGGGGAACCCCCTGACCATACAAGAGTGGAGGAGGAGGACTGAAGCTCCACCCACTGTCACCAACCCCTCCTTCCCTGGTCCAAGCACCAGATTGTGAATGAGGCCTTCAGATCTGCAGGAAACAGCAAAGGGGCTTATCTGTGAGCAGCTGAGAGGAACAATTAGAGTACCTACCACAAGAGGCCCCTTAATGCCCAGAATATTTTTTCTTCCTTTTTTGTTTTATTAATTTTTTGTGTGTGAATGTGTATTTGACAGTTCCACTAGCATTCTCTTCTCTTTTTCCTCATTTCATTTCTTATTTTTTACTCCTCCTTTCTTCTTTCATTTTTGGTTTTCTGTTTATGTGTGTAAGTAAATGAGTGTTCATATTTTGGTTTCTTTTTTACTTTTCTTTTGTTCTCTTTTTTTAGTTTAATGTGTATGTGAATGTGTGTGTTAGGGTTCAATTTGCATTCTCCCTCCCCCTTTTTTTCCTATTCCTTTTGTTTTGTGTTGGGCACCTGTGTATTCAATTTTCCTGTTTTTTTGGAGTGGTTTGTTTTGGGGTATCTTTCCTGTTTGTTTTATTTTTCATTTGTGTATATGTGTCTGTTTCTTTTTTCTTTTTTTTTTTTTTTGCTTTGGTTTCTGCTTTTGTTTTTCTCTGTATTTTTGTTTTGTTTGTTTTGTTGTTCATCCTATTTCATTCTACTTTTCTATTCTTCTCATTTCTGTTACTTTATCTTAGATACAAGGGGTACACATATGTACCCATTGTATTGTCATAGAATAGTGGTGAGGAGTGGGTCTTAAGGAACCCATACCTCAGTCAGTGAACATTGTGATTTGCAAGTAATTTCTGAATCCTAGCTCCCCATCCTCCACCTTATTTGACTTCCAAAACCATAAGAGACAGTAAAGCTTCCCACCCTCAGCCGTGTTTCAAAATAGAACAAATTCAGAGCCTTGATCAGGGGAAAATAGATGGCTGAGCAAACATCAGAACTTAAAACCTCTACCACTGCCACTGAATAATGGAACTAAAGAGAAAATAAAAAGATCTGTCACAAATGAGAAAAAATCTTTGAAAGACCACAGGTAATTCCTAGTTTATCAAAGAGACAATGCCTGAAAAATCAGACCTCAGAGCCCAAATGATGGAAGTCACCAACAACTGGTCCCAGAATACAATAGGAATTAGGAAATGAATGCAAAGGGTAATAAGACTCAAGAAAGACAATATGCAACACTGAAAGAACTTGTAACAGAGATTTTGGCCACAAAGGACTTCATCAGGGAAGTAAACAACAAGATGACAAGCATGGAAAGCAGAATTAACCAAGCAGAAGAATCTCAGAGCTTAAAGACGAAAACATGGAATTAACCTGATCTGTAAAAAACATAGAAAGAAAACTCAGAAATAAAGAACAAAGCCTCCAAGAGATATGCCATTATATCAAGAGGCCAAACCTACATGTGATTGTTATACCAGAAGAAAAAAGGGAAATGGAGAACATCTTGGAGCAAGTATCCCAGGAGGTTATCCAAGAAAAGTTTCCCCCATCTCACCAGAGATGTGACCATCTAAACACAAGAGACACAGCAAATCCCTGCAAGACAACAAATAACAAGACCTAGAAACATAGTAATTCACCTGCAGAAAGTAGGTACAAAAGAAAAATCCTAAAGGCAGCAAGAGAGAATGGTCAGACTACCTACCAGAGAAGACCAATTAGAATAGCAGCAGACCTATCCACAGAAACACTACAAGAAGGAAGAAATTGGAGCCCAACTTTCAAAGTTCTCAAAGATAAACATTTTCAACCAAGAATTTCCTACTCAGCCAAGCTCAGCTTTATCAATTATGGAGAAGTAAAATTCTTTCCAGACACCAAATACTTAAGATATTATGCAACTTCCAGACCAGCCATACAGGAGACACTTAAAAAGGTATTAAGCACAGAAAAATAAAGAGAAGAATAACCAAGCTCTTCCCAACAGAACAGAACACAGAATTAACAGAGAGTATATTGCGACTGTAAACTTGAAAACACACACATACATCAACCCAAAAGTTAAAACAAAACAAACAAAGAAAAAACTTTATAAGAATCTCATGACATGGATAAACACTCACATTTCAATAATCAACCTGAACATAAATGTACTAAATGCACCACTGAAAAGACATAGAATGGTAAACTGGATTTTTTTTTAAAAAAACATGGCCCAATAATTTGCTACATCCAGGAAACTCATCTCACACAAGAGAGGCACACAGACTCAAAGTTAGAGAATGGAAAATAAATTTCCAGGCAAACATCATAAAAGAAGGCAGGAGTCACAATCTTAATATCAGACAAAACAATCTTTAAGCTATCAAAAATTCAGAAAGATAAAGAAGTACACTACATAATGATTAAAGGTTCAATCCATCAACAAGAACTATCCATCCTAGACATATATACGCCCAACTCAGACATATATACGCCCAACTCAGAAGCATCATTATAAGACAACTATTAAGTAAACTAAAAAAAGAGATTGACTCTAACACTATAACAATTAAATACCCCACTAGCAACCCTAGATAGATCCTTGAGGCAAAATATCAACAAATAAATCTGGAGCCGGACTCAGTGGCTCAGCCTGTAATCCCGTGCCTTTGGGAGGCTGAGGTGAGTAGATTGCCTGAGCCCGCAGGTTCGAGACCCGCCTGTGCAGCAAGACCTCATCTCTACAATAAATCAAAAAAAATCAGCTTGGTGTGGTAGCGCATGCCTGTAATTCCAGCTACTTGGAAGGCTGAGGCAGAAGGCTCGCTGGAGCTCAGCAGGTCGAGGCTGCAGTGGCCGGGAGCAGCCACTGCACTCCAGTCTGGGCGACCAAGTGAGACTCCAACTCAAAAAAAAAAAAAGAAATCTGGAACTTCAACTTGGTGCTTGACCAAATGGACTTAATAGATACAGAACATCCCACCCAACAAACACAGAATATACATTCTACTCATCACCACATGGTATGTAATCCTAGATAAATCACATCCTTGACCATTAATTAAGCATAAACAAATTTCATGAGATTGAAATACTGCCATTCACTTCTCAGATCACAGTGGAATAAAAATAAATATCAACACCAACAAAATTTCCCCAAAGCCCAAAAAGATATGGACAATAAACAGCATGATGCTGAACAACCCCTGGGCCAACACAGAAATCAAAACAGAAATTAAAAGATTCCTAGAAACAAATAAAAATGAAGAAACACCTACCAAAATCTCTGGGATGCATGAAAAAAGGTTCTAAGAGGGTAATTTATACTTCTACAAACACACATCAAGAAAATGAAAAGATCACAGGTTAATGGCCTAACAAATTATTGAAGGGAGCTAGAAGGCAAGACTACCAAAACCCTAACTTCAGCTAAGAATCCAGATCACAAAAGTAAAAGCTCAAATGAGACACAGAAGACAAAAATATCATAGAAAAAAATCAACAAAACAAAAAGTTGGTTCCTTGAAAGCATAAACACGATTGATGAACCCAGCCAGAATGACCAAGAAAAAGAGAAAAATCCCATATAAGCGCAATCAAAAATGCAAAAATTCAAATCACAACCAACCCCAAAGAAAACAAAAGATTGACATAGATTACTATATACACTAGTACAGAAACAAACTCAAAAAGCTAAATGAAATGGAGGACCTTCTAACATCACACAACCTCTCGAGGTTGAAACAAGAAGAAATTGAGACACTAAATAGACCAATAACAATCCAGGAAATTGACTTCATCATAAGAATACTACCTACCAAAAAAACCCCAAACAAACAAACAAAAAAAAACCCTGAACCAGATGATTTTCCAGTGGGATTTTACAAAGCATACAAGGAGGAGCTGATATCAATCCTATTGAAAATATTACAGGCAATTGAGAAACATGGAACTTTCCCCAAATCATTTTACGAAGCTAACCACACTGATACCCAAACCAGGTAAACATAGATGCAAAAATTCACAACAAGATTCTAGCAAACCAGATCCTATAGCATATCTCAAAAATCATCAGCCATGACCAAGCATGTCTTATCCCAGGATACAGGGCTGGTTCAACATTTCCAAGACCACAAATGCAATTAAATACATTTGTGTATATATATAAAAAGAGAACTACATGATTATTCCATTAGATGCAGAAAAAGCCTTTGATAAAATTCAACATCCCTTCTTGATAAAAACCCTTGAACACTTAGGCATAGAAGGAACATATCTCAAAATAGTAAGTGCTATCTAAGATAATCTCACAGTCAACGTATTGCTAAATATATGGAACCTGGAAGCATTTCACCTGAAAATCAAAGCAAGAAAAGGATGCCCACTCTCATCCTTCCTGTTCAACATAGTGTTGGAAGTCCTAACTAGAGCAATCAGACAAAAGAAGAAAATCAGAGGTATCCAATTAGAAAAAGAATTTAAGTTATCTCTCTTTGCTGATGATATAATCCTATACCTTGAAAATCCAAAAGAATCTGTCAAAAACTGACTTGCACTGATAAAGAACTTTAGTGAAGTCTCAGGGTACAAAATAATATGCAAAAGATAGCTGCATTTTTATACACCAACAACAAACAGGCAGAGAAACAAATAAAAAGCACAATTCCATTCACAATAGCCACAAATAAAAATTATATACCTCAACATCTTCCTAACCAGAGAAGTGAAGGACCTATACAATGAAAACTATAAAAAACACTGCTCAAAGAAATCTAAGAAGACACAAACAAATGAAAAAATATTCCATGTTAATGGATAGAAAGAATCAACATTGTTAAGATGTCCATCCTACCAAAGGAAATCTACAGATACAACATAATACCCATTAAATTGTCAACATCATTCTTCTCAGACTTGGAAATGACAATGCAAAATTCATATGGAAACATAAACGACCATGAATAGGCAACACATTCCTTAATAAAAGAAACAAAGCAGGAGGGATTACACTTCCAGACTTTACATTTACTATAAGGCTACAATAATCAAAATAGCCTAGTATTAGTATGAGAACAGGCATATAGACCAATGTAACAGGATGGAGATTCCAAAAGCAAAACCTCAATTTCTCAACTTATTTTCAACAAAGCCTCTGGTAACTACCACTGGGGAGACAAGAATCTATTCAGTAAATGATACTGGGAAAACTGGCTGACTATACCCAGAAGATTAAAATAAGACCCCTCTTATCACCATACACAAAAATCAACTCCAAATGGATCAAATACATAAATATAAAACCTCAAAATATAAGAATCTTAGCAAATGCAGGAGACACCCTTATGGGAATCAAATTAAGCAACCAATTCCTGATCAAAACACCAGATGTCCATGTCATAAGAGATAAAATAAACAAGTGGGACCTCAGACTTCTGCAAAGCAAATGAAACCATCAAGAGAGTGAGGAGACAGCACTGAATGGGAAAAATATTATTTCTGACAAAATATTCTAACATCCAGAATCTACAAGGAACTCAAATGTACCAAAAGACAAAAAACAAACAGCCCCATTAAAGTGAGGTGAGTGGACTGCCTGAGTCTGCGGGTTTGAGACCCGACTGGGCAGCGAGACCTCATCTCTACAATAAAAAAAAAAAAAAAAAAATCAGCCAGGTGTGGTACTGCATGCCTGTAATTCCAGCTACTCAGAAGGCTGAGGCGGAAGGATCGCTGGAGCCCAGCAGGTCGAGGCTGCAGTGGCTGGGAGTGGCCACTGCACTCCAGTCTGGGCAACAGAGTGAGACTCCAACTCAAAAAAAAAAAAAAGTGGTCGAAGTCATGAATAGACATTTCTCAAAAGAAGACATATAGGCAGCCAATAGACACATGAAAAAGTGCTCAGCCTTACTAATCATCAGATAAAAGCAAATGAAAACCACATTGAGATACCACCTAACTCCAGTAAGAATGGCCATCATTAATAAAACGGTAAACAACAGATGCTGGCGAGGATGCAGAGAACATGGAGCACTTCTACACTGTTGATGGAAATGCAAACTAGTTCTTCCTTCATGGAAAACAATGTAGCAGTTTCCAAAAGAACTAGAAATTGACCTTTCATGTGACCCAGCAATCCCCCTACTGGGAATATACTCGAAGGAACACCAATCATTCTACCAAAAAGACACCTGCACACACGTTTATTGTAGCACTATTCACAATAGCAAAAACATGGTACCAACCATGCTGCCCAACAAAACTGGACTGAATTTTTAAAAAAGTGGTACATATGTATGATGGAATATTATGCAGCCATAAAGAGGGACAAACATATGGTCTTCAAAGCAACTTGGATGGATTTCGAGGCTATAATAACAATACTCAGTGATTTATCTCAGAAATGAAGAACTGAGTACCACATGTTCTCACTCATAAGCGGACCCTGAACATTTACTATGGTAAATGTTGTATAAGAAAGGGATTGGGCCAGTCTGGGTGGCTCAGCCTGTAATCCCAGCACTTTGGGAGACCAAGGCGAGTGTATTGCCTGAGACCATGGGTTTGAGACCCACCTGGGCAACTTGGCGAGACAGCATCTTTACAATAAATCAAAATTAGCTGGGCATGCTAGCACACGTGTGTAGTTCCAGCTACTTGGAAGGCTGAGGTGGAAGGATCACCAGAGTCCAGCAGGCGGAGCCTGTGGTGGCCAGGAGCGTGCCACTGTACTCCAGTTTGAGTGATAGAGTGAGACTCCAACAAAAAAAAAATAAAGAAAGGTATTGAGAGTAGTGGGATACTACCAGGGAAGGAGGGAAGGAGGATATATAACATCAATAAAGATAATTGATCTCAAATCAGGTAGTGACCAATAGGAGGCCCAAACTTTGTCTGTACAATGACCACTTGTATTCCTAATCCTGAATTGCACCCCACATCTTTAAAATAAAAATAAATAAGTAAATAAATAAAATAAACAACCACCAAAAAAAGAAAGAAGGAAAATTTAGATAATTTCTCTCACATAATTTATTTCAGTTATATTTTTCCATCTCTTACTTCCTCACACACATTGTTATACATAAATGATTACTTTGTTTCTAAATACACTGACCTTTCACCTGTTAAATAAAAAGCCCATATGGTAGCAACAAAACTGACTTCCATTTCCCACCAGATATAAGAAAGGGACCACCCAGAATCCTGAATTTATCCACTCTCAGGTAGTCTACTGAGAGAACTGTAATAGAGTATACCATAAACTTAGGTTAAGAGCATGCTATAACCCAATAAATATGTAATTGGCTTGTGGACAATAGCACAGCCATTTTAGTTTTCTGCTTTAAAACATAACCTGTAGCTGTTTAAAGTTTCAGTTATGGGAAAAACTGCAAAGCTCCAGTTCAAGCTTCAACCCTTTCCCTTGACCCACTTTCCCCTTAGCAACAACCAATCAGGTGCCAGGAAAAATCACCTAAAGTTTCCAAATGTCTCTGCAACTTCCCCAGCTAGTGGGCCAAGGTCAACCCAAGTCAAGCTAGCCAATCCTCCATGATTGAGCTGACCACCAGAGGTTACTACCCAATTAAATGGTAACAAGACTGGAAAGTCCCCCCAAACTCCTCCTCCCTTTATGTAAAAACATAAAAGCTGTCTGCTTAAGGAAGTCAGGGCCTCTGGGTGTACTCCACTGTGTCGGTTGTCGACAGAGGTCCAGGCTCGAGCTTGCAAATAAAGACCCTCTTGAACTTTCATCAGAATTGGCTGTTGGTGGTCTCTCGGATTGAACATTCAGCCACTACATTTGGGGGCTCTCCCGGGATCCCAGAGACCCCCGAGACTCCAGTCTGGAGGGTTCTCAGGTCGGCATTCGGTAAGTCACTCCGTGGTTAGCGCATCTGTGTGTATCTCAGGTGGAGCTCCACACTTTGTTCTGAGGTTGGCATCAGGCTAGGCAGACACGCTGGAAAGGTGCCAGCCAGGGCTCGTGGGAGACATCCCATAACCCCATCCGGAAGACAAGGTCTTCATCTGTGGGGAAGGTCAGACTTGTCGACTGTCTGTCTCTCCCCTATCGTACTTTCAGATTTGTTTTCACGGCCGCTACTGTCTGTCTCTTGTCGTTTTCCCTTTCGTCTTGTTGGTTGTGTTTGTTGTAATGACAGTACTGACAAATGAGATGGGGCAGGCACAGACAACGCCATTAACTCTCATGACTGATCACTTTTCAGAACTAAAGGAAAGGGCGCACAATTTGAGTGTCGAAATGCACAAAAAGAAATTCCGGGATTTGTGTGCCACTGAGTGACCCGCCTTCAATGTAGGCTGGCCACAAGAAGGGACCTTTCTAACAAGTGTTCTCTTGCAGGTCAAGAATGTCATCCTCCAAAGAGGCTCCCAGGGACACCCAGACCAACTACCTTATATACTGGTCTGGCAAGATATAGTGGAATCCCCTCCCCCTTGGGTGAAACCCTACCTTCCTACCCCGTTAAAGGCATTGAGAGTGCTCACATTGCAGAAAGGGGCGGAACCTTCAGAGCCACCAGAGAGTGTGTCGTCACAGCCTCGGGAGAAGCAGAATTCCTTCCATAAGTCCCCAAAGAACCCCTTTTACCCCGTTCTCCCTGATTCTAACTTGGAAGAGATGATTTCCCCCCCCATACCAGTCAGCTCCCACTAGACCTTCAGCCCCGCCAGTGCTGCAACCCCAAGCCGCAGCCGCTGCCACTGCCATCACCACCACTGTCGCTGTGGAGGCGGAGCCAGGAGCAGCCAGGGAGGGGAGGCAGAAAAGAGAAATGGATGAACCAGCCGTGGGGACGCGAGGGAGAGTCTCCAGGGTGGCTGGTCCTGGAGTGGCCCCGGCTGACTCCATGGTGATCTTGCCACTGAGAGTGGCTGGGTCCCCAGATGAGGCCAGGAACCAACCCATGCATTATTGGCCGTTTTCCACTAGTGATCTATTCAATTGGAAAATGCAAACTGCTACTTTGTCTGAGAATCCTAGAGGGCTGATTAACTTGCTGGAAAGCATTATCTTTACCCACCAGCCTACCTGGGATGATTGCCAGATGCTTCTACAGGTATTATTCACCACTGAAGAGAAAGAAAGAATCCAGATGGAGGCCCGGAAGCTGGTTCCAGGAGTTGATGAACAGCCCACCACCAAACCTAATCTTATAAATGCAGCCTTTCCCCTTTCCTGACCTGGATGGGATTTTAACACGGCAGAAAGTAAGGAGAAACTCCGGGTCTACCGCCAGGCTCTGATGGCAGGTCTCCGGGCAGCTGCTCGTAAGCCCACTAATTTGGCTAAGTTATATAGCATAAGGCAGGTCAGGAATGAGAGCCCATCCGCATTACGGTCACCCATGAATTCTTAGTTCTTCCCGATTGCCCGTACCCTTTGTTTGGGAGAGATCTGTTAACCAAAGTGAAAGCAAATCTCAGCTTTCAGCCAGATGGGGTGACAGTAACAGATTCAGTTGGGCGCCCCCTGCAGATTCTAACTGTAAAATTAGAAGATGAATACAGGCTGTGTCAGGCCCCTGACCCAGAGATGGAATTGGACATTCAGGACTGGCTTCAGGAAATTCCCCTAGCCTGGGAAGAAACTGGAGGAATAGGGTTGGCTAAACACAGGCCTGCAGTGTTTGTGGAACTAAAGCCCGGAGCAGACCCAGCCCGGGTCTGGCAGTATCCAATCCCTGTGGCAGCAAAATGGGATAGCCCCCCACATACGGCGGCTGCTGGAAAGAGGGAATATTGCGGCCTTGTCAGTCTTCCTGGAACACACCCTTGCTGCCAGTGCGAAAGCCCAATTCAACCGACTACTGGCCTATTCAGGACTTATGGGAAGTAAACCACCGGGTGATGGATATACACCCCATAGTCCCTAACCCCTATACCCTCCTCACTGCCCTGGCCCCAGGCAAGGTTTGGTACACGGTATTAGATTTAAAAGATGCATTTTTTTTCAGCTTACTGTTGGCCCCATGGAGTCAGGACATCTTCGCCTTTGAGTGGCTGGACCCGGAAAGAGGGATTAGTGGGCAACTCACCTGGACCCGGCTTCCCCAAGGATTCAAAAACTCCCCCACCATCTTTGATCAAGCCTTACACGAAGACCTAGGTGAGTTCCGTAACACACACACCACCCTAGCCCTGTTGCAGTACGTGGATGGTATTCTGCTAGCCACAGAAAATTGGGACGCGTGCTTGCAAGGCACCAGAGATTTGCTGCAAACACTAAGTGCTCTGGGCTATCGAGCCTTGGCCAAAAAGGCTCAAATCTGCAAAACTGAAGCAAGTTACCTGGGCTACAAACTGAAAGATGGGCAGAGATGGCTATCAGACGCCCAGAAGGAGACGGTACTGAGAATTCCACAACCACAGAATGTATGACAGAATGTATGACAGTTAGGATCGATCGGCTGGCTTCTGCTGCCTATGGATTCCTGGGTTTGCTGAGCTCGCCTGGCCGTTATATGAGGCCAATAAAAATAAGTCTGACCTCACATGGACGGAGGACATGAACAGATCTTTCGAAACTCTTAAACAAGCCCTGGTGTCAGCCCCAGCTTTGGGACTGCCAGATCTGACTAAACTCTTTTTCTTGTTTGTTGATGAGTCTAAGGGAATAGCCAAAGGAGTGCTGTTGCAGCAAATAGGGCCATGGAAGAGGCCAGTGGCATACCTGTCAAAGAAGTTAGACTCCGTGGCTGCCGGGTGGCCCCCATGCCTACGGATCATTGCGGCAGTCACCACTATGGTCAAGGACGCTGACAAAATTGCCATGGGAACAGAACTACATGTCACCACCCCTCATGCTGTGGAGGGAGTTCTAAAACAACCACCGACAGATGGATAAGTAATGCCCGGCTAACTCATTATCAAATTCTCCTTTTAAACCCAGCCAGAATCTTGTTTCAGGCTCCGGCTACTCTGAATCCAGCCACGCTGCTACCCGACCTGGACGGGGAAGGCCCCCTGCACGACTGCCAGGACATCCTGGCGCAGGTCCACAGAATACGAGAAGACCTCCAGGACCGGCCCCTATCCGACGCCAAAGAAACTTGGTACACAGACGGCAGCAGCTTCATGCAGGGTGGAACCAGGTATGCTGGGGCAGCGGTGACTACAGAGACTGAGACCTTATGGGCAGCGCCACTTGTGGCCAGGACCTCAGCGCAGCGAGCCGAGCTCATTGCCCTCACTAAGGCCCTAGTCATGGGAAAAGGGCAAAGAATAAATGTTTATACTGACAGCAGGTATGCTTTTGCAACTGCGCACATTAATGGAGCCATCTATAAGGAGAGGGGGCTCTTAACTGCAGAAGGAAAGGCTATCAAAAATAAAACTGAAATCCTTGAGTTGTTACAGGCACTCTGGCTACCCAAAGCACTGGCCATAATATATTGTCCAGGACACCAGAAGGAGGACACGCCAGTGGCATGGGGAAACCGTCTGGCAGATGCTGAGGCCAAAAAGGTGGCCCTTTCTGTGGACCTTGTCCTAGTGACCACACTGCCAGACCCTGGACCCCAGATCTGCCTGAAAGCCCGAATTATACAGAGGAGGATTTAAAATGGATAAATGGGCAGCCTGGAGTTATGTTCTCAAACGGCTGGTGGTGGATCCAACACTGGAATATGACCACTAGCAAATGGAATGTCATCCTTCCAGAACAGTTGGGTTGGCAACTGCTTATAAAAATGCACAGAAGTACTCACATGGGAACCAGAAAAATGGAAGAATTAATACGCCATGCAAACATGGTTATGCCCAACGGTCAACAAATGAACAGACAAATTGTAAATCAATGTCAGGCTTGTCAGGTTGTCAGTGCAACCAATCCCAAACAAAACTCAGGGACCAGACTTCGGGGAAACCGGCCAGGAGCATACTGGGAAGTGGACTTCACTGAGGTGAGACCAGGAAAGTACGGATACAGGTACTTACTAGTGTTTATAGACACCTTTTCAGGGTGGACGGAGGCATTCCCCACCAAGAATGAAACCACACAGGTGGTGGCCAAGAAACTCTTGGAAGATCTGATGCCTAGGTATGGCTTCCCGGTCCAGATCGGATCAGACAATGGCCCCAGCTTCATCTCTAAGGTAATACAGGGAGTAGCTCAGGCCCTGGGGGCGGATTGGAAATTACATTGTGCATACAGGCCCCAGAACTCAGGACAGGTAGAAAGAATGAATAGAACCCTAAAAGAGACCTTAAATAAATTAGTCCAGGAGACTGGCGGGGACTGGGTGGTTCTCCTTCCCTTTGCGCTGTATAGGGTGCACAACTCACCCTATAAGATAGGGTTTACTCCTTTTGAAATCATATTTGGAGTGCCACCACCGGTAATACCTAACTTAAAGAGAGAATTATTAATAGACATAGATGATCAAAAACTCCTTTTTTCCCTCCAAACTCTGCAAAGTGTCCATGAGCAGGTGTGGCCCAGACTGAAAACCCTTTATGAGACCAGACCACCGCTGACTCCCCACAACTACCAACAGGGGGACTGGGTGTACGTCTAGCGACATCAACACGAGACTCTGCAGCCGTGGTGGAAAGGACCGTACGTCGTGATCCTGTCCACCCCCACTGCCTTGAAGGTGGAAGGTATCACGTCTTGGATACACCACACCCACATCAAACTTGCTGACACCCCTGCTGTGCTGGAAGACTACACACTCAAATGGAACAGCCAACTGGACAAGGACAATCCCCTAAAGCTAAGACTATTTTGAGCTTCTTCTTCCTTATAACAGTGATTCAACTTCTTTGGGCGGCCCCCAACCCCCACCAACCCCAACACCTGACCTGGCAGGTCTTAGCCACCTCCTTAGGTGGTGATGTTGTTTTTCAGACCTCCACGGTAGCCCCCCCGGCACCTGGTTCCCAACCTTAACTTGGGACCTGAGCCAAATGTACACCAACTGCGACTGGGACCTCGCAATGGGGCGTGACATTTTCCCGTCCCTTGGAGCCAAATACAGAGCTCCAAGATGTGGTACTCAACCAGTCTCAAGATGGCTTTTGGCATCTTGGTGCAGTTACTTTCCAAAATACTGTACCACACTGATGAGGACGCATTCCGGTTACTGACACAAGGAGAACTCCCCTGGGCTAAGAGGGAACCGGTCTGTGCAATAACCCTGTCAATGTTGCTAGGACTAGGCCTTGCCAGGGCAGGAATGGGTATTACCTCCCTAGTCACTCAGTCCCATCATTACAGTAACCTTCGGGCTGCAACAGATTCTGACATAGAGAAAATAGAAACTTCTATTTCACACTTACAGGAATCCCTAACCTCTCTGTCTGAAGTAGTTCTGCAAAACTGTAGAGGCTTAGACATACTGTTCCTCCAGCAAGGTGGCCTCTGCGCCACCCTGGGAGAAGAATGTTGTTTCTACACCGACCATTCAGGGATAGTAAAGGAATCCATGGCTAAGGTGCGAGAAGGTTTGGCTAAGCGCAAATTAGAGCGGGAGCAGAGACAGGGATGGTTTGAAAGTTGGTTTAACTACTCACCTTGGTTAACCACACTATTGTCTGCTTTAATATGCCCTGTGATCATACTCTTGCTGTTGCTAACCTTCGGTCCATGTATTTTAAATAAGCTAATAACTTTTATAAAAGCTAGAATAAACACTGTGCAACTTATGGTCCTCAGACAACAATACTAACAAGTGCCCCTGGACGACTCAGCATGTTAAAGGAATCCAATTTTAGATTCACTCTACCCTCATGAGAAGGGGGGAATGAGAGAACCGTAATAGAGTATACCAGAAACTTAGGTTAAGAGCATGCTGTTGAGAGACCCAAGAAACCAAGAAACTTAAAAAGCCATACTTGCTGCTCTGGGTGTACTCCACTGTGTTGGTTGTCAACAGAGGTCCAGGCTCGAGTTTGCAAATAAAGACCCTCTTGAACTTTCATCGGAATTGGCTCTTGGTGGTCTCTCGGATTGAACATTCTGCCACTACACTACCATAACAGTTATAAGGTATAGATTATTCCACTGTCAATAATTTAAAGAATGTTAAAACCTAAAGCTGTGTTTTAAAGTATTAAATACTGCTACAAATTGTGCTATAATTGCTAAAGAAAACAGAATCATGAAATGAGTACTATCTTCTGAACAGGATGCTAAATTCTCATATGTGTTCTCTCAATCCTGACAATAATCTGATGAAAAGTGTAACTATTATTCACCATTTAAAAATTTATAACCAATACCACCTAACTGCAGTCAGAATTGCCATCATCAATAACTCAAAAAATAACAGATGCTGGAGAGGATGTGGTGAAAAGGGAACACTTCTATACTGTTGGTGGGAGTGCAAACTATAGTACAGCCTCTGTGAAAAACAATGTGGCGAATCCTAAAGTTCTAAAAATCGACCTTCCATATGACCCCACAAACCCCCTACTGGGAATATACCCAGAAGAACACAAATCACTCTATTAAAAAGATACCTGCACACTTATGTTTATCACAGCATTGTTCTCAATAGCAAGAACATGGGAACCAACCATGCTGCCCCTCAAAAGAGGATTGAATTTTTTATAAAAGATGGTACATATACACAATGGAATATTATGCAGCCATAAAGAACAAAATCATGAACTTTGCAGCAACCTGGATGGAATTAGAGTCGATAATACTGAGTGATCTTTCACAGAAACAAAGAACTGAGTATCACATGTTCTCACTCATAAGTGAACCTTAAACAACCATCACAATACTATATGAAAAGGATTGACTGTAGTGGGAAACTGTGGGGGAGTGGGGTGGGAGTGGGGAGGTGGGATTGAAAATAGTGGAAATCTGCCTGGGAAAGGGGGAACGCCTCATCAACAAGGTTACCTGCACAGTAAATAGTTGTATACCTAACCCTGAAATGTACCCCACAATTTTAAAATTAAAAAAAAATTTTAAGGAAAATTGCTGAATAAAATATTCAAGCAGAAAAGAATAAAACTTAATAAGAATTAGATTAAATAAGTAGTTTAAGGTCCCACAGTTATGAAATGGCAGAGCTAATATTCAAATCTCAGTTGCCTTAGTCGCCAGCTTTTTTTCCTGTAGCTTAACATTCAAGGCATAATTCCTTCCAGTCACTTGGACAGGTGAGAAACAAAAATTAGTGTGCTTGATATATTGAGCTTGTACTTAAGAATTTCTTCATATAGCTAAGTATTTTAAAGTATCTGAATTCATAGTGAAAACTGATAGAAATAATAGAATTTATAGGAAAAATTACTATATTTTATTGGCTGATAGAAGAATTGTTTTAATCAAATACTCTCAGTGACAAAGACATATGTTATTACTGGTTACATTATAGTCAACTGTGTTATCTTTTTGTCACTTAAGATAAATCCGCTAAGCCACACTACTAGGAAGAGTGCAATTGCCTACCCAAGGTCTTATTGGGATTGAGGATTATACTGGGAGAATGTCCTACTTGTCACAGACAAGAATATAAATAGTTGTCCCCTATAAGACTTATTTCTAAAACCTAAAGAAAAATGTTATCAGCTTCTTGTGCAAATTAAGTTTTATAATTCAAAGTTCTAGATGTTAAGGTAGATAATTTATTCTTTATAGCATCAACAAAATATTTGTTGTGAATGTAGCAAAAATAATGAATTTGTCTTATCTAAAATATATCTTTGCTGACTATGTGTGTGTGTGTGTGTGTGTGTGTGTGTGTGTGTGTGTGTGTGTCTGTTTCTATGTGTATGTTGGCTGAGAAAGTAGCAAAAGGCATTGGAGGCATAGACCTAAGCTTACCTTATCCATGGCAATTGCAATAATAATACTAATAACTGCCCAATTTGTTGTGTACTTTATCACTATGAGAGAAAAGCTAACTATGTTCATTAAAAAATTTTGGGAGATACAAGGGTTTAATTAATTTCCTGTATTAGAATGCTACACCTCAGATTCTATAAGCACATATCACATATTCACCTACAGTATGGCCAATTATTTTGTTTGCTAATTAAATGCAAAATAGGAGACTTTATGGTTTCAAAGTCAGATATTGAATTGTTGAATATCATTATTAGTGATAAAAATTATAACAATATCTAATACATCTTATGCATCTACAACATAGAAAGTCTTATAAAAGATGCTATAAGTTATCTAGTTCAATCTTGACTTCAATGATTTTATATATTATTGTGTTAATTAAACATACATAAATTTATGTATAGAGAAGCTCAGTGACTTCTAGAAAAGATATGGTAATATCTTTTACAATCCCTATGGTTAAACTCATTTGCCTAAACTCCAAATCCTGTGTGCTCAATCACCACATAACAATGCTATTTGTAAAGGAGAGGGAATAGATTGAGTGTAATTAGGGCTAATATTTCTGTTATCTATATATATCCTTCAAACAAAGGAGTAAATAAAAAGCTGTAAATGGAAATCTTTTAAAAATAAGTTTGTAGATGAAATTTCCCTGAGATCCAGTGGGTCCACTTCATTTTAGAAGATTTTTCTGGTCTCAGTTTAGAATGGTAAGAGATAAATGCTCTAAGAAAAGAAAAATTTTCTGGAATATTCAGTCTCTCATTAAACAATTACATACAAAAACCCTATAAACAGTTTTTTAGGTATCATGGGACTCAAGGAAGAAAAATATGATTTTGATTTTATAACCTGCTTTTGGATATAATATAGAAATTTTTCTATTTTATATGTATCAGTAGTTAGGTCAACTCTTGCCTTATACCTAGAACTTTAATTAATTAATTATTTAAGTTGGGGTCTTGCTCTGTCAAGATTGGGGTGCAGTGAATGGTCACTGCCGACCACAGCCTTGAATACCTGGGCTCAAATGATTCTCCATCTCAGCCTCTCAAGTAGCTAGGACTATAGGTGCATGCTATCACATCCAACTAACTGTGTGTGTGTGTGTGTGTGTGTGTGTGTGTGTGTGTGTGTGTGTGTTTAAATAAAGTCTCAGTATATTGCCTAGTCTGGTCCCAAACTTCTGGGCTCAAATAATCCTCTCACCTCAGCCTCCTAAAATGCTGGAATTATAGGCATGAGCCACCATGCCCAGCTTTAGAACTTAATATTTTTTTTTGAGTTGGAGTCACTCTGTCGCCCAGACTGGAGTGCAGTGGCCACTCCCAGCCACCGCAGCCTCAATCTGCCGGGCTCCGGAGATCCTTTTGCCTCAGCATTCCACGTAGTTGGAACTACAGGTGCGTGCAACCACGCCCGGCTAAATTTTTGATTTTTATTGTAGAGATGAAGTCTCACCAAGTTGCCCAGGCGGGTCTTGAACCCGCGGGCTCAGGCAATCCACTCACCTCGGCCTCCCAAAGCGCAGGATTACAGGCTGAGCCACCGAGCCTGACCAGAACATAATTTTTAATAATAATTTGAGATTAATGTGTGCACAATTAGAAAAAATATTGAATATGTTCTTTCTCACAGTTTTAATTTTCTTTTTAATATAAAAATATTCCATTGCCCCAAATATATTTCAACATATATTCTAATGATTCCATAGATATATTATATCCATTAACAAATTACCCACTAATTTATGCTCTCCTTGTATATATATATATGCCTTTCACATAGAAATTGATATGTCATAAGAAAATAATAAAAGAACACAAACATTTTAACTATATTAACACATAGACTATGTCAAAAAATGTCTTTGCACTGATAAATGACCCTGGTAAAGTCTTGAGATACAAAATCAAAGTGCAAAAACAGTTGCATTCTTATACACCAACAACAAGCACACTGAGAGCCAAATAAATGACACAATCCCCTTCACAGTAGCCACAATCACAAAAATATGATACCATGACATCCTCCTAACTAAAGAGGCGAACAACTTTTACAATGAGAACTACAAAACACTGCTCAGAGAAATCAAGGATGACACAATCAAATGAAAAAACTTTCCATGCTCATTGATTGCAAGAATGAATATTATCAAGAGGTCCATTGTACCCAAAGCAACCTACAGATTTAATGCCATTCCTATCAAATTGCCAGCAACATTTTTCACAGACCTAGAAAAGGCAATACAGAAATTCATATGAAAGCAAAAAAAAAAAAGAGCTCAAATAGCTAAAACTCAACAAAGAGAATAAAACTTGAGGCATCATATCTTCAGACTTCAAACTTTGCTGCCAGGCTTCAGTAACCAAGACATTACGGTATTGGTACAAAAATAGACATATATACCCATGGAACAGCAACCTGGAAATAAAACCACAAACTTTCAACCAACTCATCTTTGACAAAACCAATGAAAATAAAAATTTGGGGAAATGAAATCATATTTAGTAAACGGTGCTGGGAAAACTGGCTGACCACATGCAGAAAAATGAAACTGTACCTCTACATACCACCATACACAAAAATTAACTCAAAATGGATCAAGGGTTTAAATTTGAAACCTCAAACTATAACAATTTTAGAAGAAAACTTAGGGAACACCATCCTGAACATCTAGGTAGGCAATGAATCTATGGCCGAGTCATCAAAGGCAAATGCTGCAAAAGCAAAAATTGATAGATGGGACCTTATGAAACTAAATTTTTTTTTTCATAGCAAAATAAACCATCAAGATAAAATAATTTAGGAGTGATCATTTGAATGTTATATAAAGTGGGAAATGACATGTGTGCATTTTCTCTGGTACTTTTAAAGTTGGAATACCTTCACTGTAGCTTCATGTGCACACATTACATCTTTTCCCTGTCAAGTTCTTTGCTCCTTTAGAATATGGGTTTAGAAAGAAGGCTGACCTCTTTTCTCAGTCCATTCATAAGATTTCAGGTCATTTGGCTCAGAAAAAGAGGTTCTGGAGTGATTAGACATGATAGAGAAAATAGATCTGTTTTCTTTACTCACCACAGTGTTTCTCGTTTTAATATTCCTCACATTTCAATCATCTAACTTCCTGTTGAATATTCCATTTCTATTGTATTTTATTTACACTCATCTTTTTTTTGTTGTTGCTCTTGATCATTTTTCCTTCTGGCCATAGAATGTTTGTCCACATAGATCTGGTATAAAAGTCGATTCATAAGTACAGCCTTTTGAAACATGCTAATGTTTTTTGGGATCTCATGCCAATATTTTACCACAGGGATAAGAAAGAAAATAAACCTTGGGAAAACAAAGCAACAACTATAGGGCATAAGCAAAAGATTTACTTCTGTCAAACGATACATTTGCATGCATGTGAATATACGCATACAAATATATTGACTTATCTTTACAATAGTTCATTCCTTTTTATTTCTGAGTTATGTTCCATCATATGGTTGCACCACAATTTGTTTGTGCATTCATCTGTTGGTGGGTATTTGGGTTGTTTCAGTTTTTATTTTTATTTATTTATTTATTTATTTATTTTGAGTTGAAGTCTCACTCTGTCGCCCAGACTGGAGTGCAGTGGCCGCTCCCGACCACCGCAGCCTCGGCCTGCTGGGCTCCGGCAATCCTTCCACCTCTGTCTTCCGAGTAGCTGGAACTACAGGCGCGTGCTACCACGCCCGGCTGATTTTTTGATTTATTATAGAGATGAGGTCTCACCAAGTTGCCCAGGTGGGTCTCGAACCCGCAGGCTCAGGCAATTCACTCATCTCAGCCTCCCAAGGCACGGGATTACAGGCTGAGCCACCAAGCCCAGCTTGGGTTGTTTCAGTTTTTATAATGCTGCTATGAACATTCATGTACAGGCCTTGTTATACACACGTGTTTATACAATTTTCTTTCATATTTTCTCCTAAAAGTTTTATAATTTGAAACTTACATTTAGGTCTATGACACATTTTGAGTTAATTTCTGCAAATGATATGAGGTATGAGGTATGGCTTAAAGTTCTTTTTTTTTTTTTTCCTACTGAAATGCCTTCATACCTTTCACAAAAATCAGTTGCCCATATTTTTTGTGATTCTGTTTCTGGTTTCTATTTAGTTTCATTAATCTGTTTATTTACCTTGCTATGTTCCCAAGGCTATTCTCGAAACCTTGGGTTCAAGTAATCCTCCCACCTCTACCTTACAAAGTGCTAGGATTATAGGCATAAGTCATTGCACCTGGTGTGTTTGTCTTTGATGTGCATGCTCACTTGTTTATCACCTGTCAGCTTCCTGAGACTGTGAGCTCTTTGAGGCCAGGAAGGTTGTCTGTTGGCTCACTCAACGGCTAACAAATGAATGGATTGTGGCACTTCAAAGATGTGGTTCAGGGTGAGTACTGATTATATAGCAGATGCCCCTAGATATGCATCAAATCAAATCATCCATGAGTTTGGGCAGCATCCCCACTGTGTGTTGAGATAGTATGGTAGGTGCTGCCACAAACATCAGCCCATGTGATCTTTCTAAACAGCCCGGTGGAGCACGAAGCATCATGTGTATTTCATGCATTTAATAACCAAGTCTCACAGACACTGAGATCTGAAGGAAGGCCCTCAGCTAGCAGGTGTTAGAAGCAGGAGAGTCTGGTCACATGCATCTCAGCCATGAAAGCAGAGTCTAATACACAACTAGGCGGTGTGTAATGCCTGAAGGAGTGACAGCCTCGGAAGATTAAGTGGAGGTGTTCTGGCCACAAGTCAGGGGAAACCTCGAAACACCTAACTGACCACCAGGAAATACCTGTATGAGCCACAATGGTGTCCTGGGGTCAGAAGTTTACAGGAACAACAGGTAGCACCTAGGGGTCTGGCCTAGGTTGTCATCTAGGCCTCTTTCACTTACTAGCTGTGTGACTTGTGTCCCTCTCTGTGCTTCAGTTTTATCGCTAAAATGAGGGTTTTGATAATTGGCCCCCACCTCATGATGGGCTGTGAAAACTAAATGTGTTAAAAACTGAACGTGCTTAGAGAGTGCCAGGCACACAGTAAGTACTGCATGAACGTGTCATTGTGATTATTATTCATACTGGATCTGATTGTTACCAGGGGCTAGTGCTGGAGTCACTTGAACTATCCAAATAAAATAAGACTGCCACAGATGCCCCACCAGCAACTGAAGCGGTCAGGAGCCAGCCTCACCTGGGGACCTAGGAGACCTCCTAGGGACTTTGGGACCTCATCCCTCATGTCCACTTTACAGGTGAATAACCCGAGGCCCAGGGAGCAGCAGGGTCTGGCCCAAAGTCACCCTGCAACTCCCACCTCCCAACCTGGGCCTCTTCCCACCCAGAGGGCAGCCTCAGGCAGAAGGCCAGCGTCCTGCGTGGCTCCCTCTCTGCAGCTGGCCCCCGCAGAGCCAATCCAATGAGGCCCTGGAGCTGGCGGGAGGTCGGCCTAAGGGTGGGCGGGGCTCCTATTGTCTGCTGTTTTCCCTTTCTCTCTTCCCTCCCAGGTCCCTCCGCCCCGTTTCTAATTTAAAAGGAGATAAAGCTGCACGCGGCCAAAGCCAATGGGCCCCACTGGCTTCCTGGATGCTGGATGTGCGCGGGGCGGTGGGGCGCAGGCCAAGATGAAGATTATACAGGGAAAAATAGAAAAACCACCCAGATGCGGCAAATCATTAGCACTTAAAACACACCAGCAGGCAGCGCGCGAGCTCCGCAGCCGCCTCTCTGCCCTGGGTCCCCCTCTTGGCCTGCGGTCGGAGCAGGCGGCAGCCTGGCAGCTCTGCGCGCACCTGCTCGCTGCTGTGGCTCCTCAACTTGAGAAATCCCAGCTCCAGTGATTCCAGGTGGGAAAGCAGGGAGTTCTGAGGGATAGCAGTGGCAAAACACAAAGGATCGCCCAAAGGCGCACCCTCATTGCAGCCCCATGGCCGGCTCCTCTCCAAAGGGACGACCGGGTTCAGTGCTGGGGGGTGGCGGGCAGGCTGTGCCAAACCTGCCAAGATGGTCCATTAGCGCCAGACTCTCTGTGGATCCCTACAGCCCCGGCCCCTGCCCTTCCCTGCTCACACGCATTATCTCCTAAGTACAGAGGTTGACTGCCCGTGCGAAGGCAGGTGCAAGACGCTTAAGAGCCACCCCCTCCCACCTTCCAACTGGAGCACCGCTTCAGGCCCCACATCCACAAAAATGCTGGGCTGAGGCCAGGGGCTTCTCCTCTGGCGCCCCGGCGACTCCGGCGCCCAGTTTCAGGGGGCGGGGTGCCCGCCTCTCTGGGCTGGCTCCGCGAGCGGGTCTCCCTGGGCATCTCTGGCTGTCTCTTGTGTGTGTTTGTTGGGGATGAAGGCGCTGGGGATGGAG
>NW_007249743.1:457649-458502 GCF_000164805.1 Carlito syrichta
GGGGGTTTTTTTTTTTTTTTTGGGGGGGGCTGGAGAATGCCCTTCCCTTTGGGTACCTGCTCCCCATTTGTGCGGACCGCCCCGCCTGCCGCTGGGGACTGCCCAGTCCCCAGGAGCAGTGTGCCCGCGCCTCCCCTTGCAGACTTCCTCTCAGACTCTGGGGACTGAGCTCCCTGGGAGCTCTAAGGTCCTGGCTGGGTGCTCCTGCTGGGTCCGCCCTCCCTGTGCCTGGGTCTGGAGTGTCACTGGGACAGGACGGCCCTTTGTACAGCTAGCCCTCTCCCGAGACTCACAGGTTGGGGCGTCCCCACCGACTGTCTGGTTCTGGCTTCCAACTCAGACAGTCTCAGGATGGCCAGTTCCCTGCCTACGTTTTCTGGGACGGCCGCCTGCGGGGCGCCTTTGTGCGCCCACCCGGCCGCTCTAAGAGGCTGAAGAAGTTGCTGGCCCGCAGCGCTCGCCGGCTGCACACCTCCCTCCTCGGGTCGCGCCAATTTTGCCGAGATGCACGCGGAGAGGGCGCAGCAGCCCTTACCCGGTCCGAGGGTACACGGTGCCCAGGCTGAGAAAGAGGTGGCCCAGGCAGCGCCCGTTCATAGTGCCAGCTGGCCACCAGGGGCGCGGACAGGGCTGTGCTGATCCCCCAGGCCGGCCCCGGCCAGGCACTCAACATAGCCCAGCTGGGAGGATCAGGCCGAGGCGTCCCCGGGGCTGTCTGTCCGTGCACCGGTCCGCGCGCTCAGCGCCTGAACCTCGCCAGGAGAGCGGGAGCCAGGGAACCGGAGCATGGAGGGAAGGGCGAGCGCCTTGCTGGGCGACGCCGGACTGCGAGCTAGCGACCGGTGCAAGTGTG
>NW_007249743.1:458623-479196 GCF_000164805.1 Carlito syrichta
CTGCGAGCGTCCTTGCTGACCCGGGAGCTGACACACCGCGTCCGATGAGCTAAGGCATGTTGGACTCAAGTTCCCGCTGAAGAAATGGAGGCCCAAGGAGGCGAAACTGTTTTCTGAGCTCATGCATTCATTCATATTCAAAATGTCTGTGCCAAGCACTATGGTGGGCCCCCGTGGATATATGCAACAAGAAAAGCAAGAGTTCTTCCTCTTGGAGCCAGTGAGAGAGACCTTAAGTCAACAAGTGCACAATTTCAGATGGCAAAGCTCATGCGAAGACAATAAAAAGGGGGACGGGATAGAGAAGACTGGGCATGTGGGCGTTTGTTTTAGGTCTGAGGAAGTGGCTTTTGAACTAAGATGTGAAGGATACAGGATCTGAGGACCCAGGTTGCAGGAAGCAGAACCAGCAAGTGCAAGTGCTCTGAGGCAGACAAAAGCCTCTGGGAGGGGAAGGTGAGGTGTACTCAAGAGAGAGGAAGAGAGCCTGGGGTTGCAGGAAGGAGTAGGGGGTCCACAGATCTGCACAGCTGTGTGGGCTTGTCAAAGAGCACGAATTCCAATAGCCAGTTCTGTGGGAAGATGGTGGGGGACAAGGTAGGAGGTGACTCATCTGATGTGTGTTCAGCAACCTTTGGCTGTCCCAGGGAGAACCCACTGAGGGAAATAGGGAGAATGAGCAAAGTGCAGCCAGACAGACCCAGAGAGGGACTCCAGTGCAGGTGCAGGTTTGAGGCATTGGTGATTTGCGTTAGGGTGGTGCGTTAGCACACAGCCACATTATCTGAAACTCCTTCTAGAGAGAGATGAGTTCCCTGTGCTCTCCCTGCTTATGTGTGTGCTTGTCATGGTGCCCATTAATAAGGTGTAGCAGAAATGATGTGCAAAAATAGAAAGTCTGGGTGATAAAAGACAATGCAGCTTTCATTCTGTTGGTTGGAATACTTATGCTGGGACCTTGAGCCACCATGGTGGAAGCCTGGAGGTGGCCATGCTGTGAGGAAGCCCAGGCACAGGCAGAGGCCATGTGTGGGTGCTCCAGCCCACAGTCCCAGGTGAGTTCAACCCTGAATCACTCTGGTCCAGGTGCCAGACATGTGGGTGAAGGTGCCCCCAGATGATCCCAGCCCCCACCGCCTGGCCTTTGCATCTGTCCCACTGAGGCATTGTGGACAGCGCCCCATGTATCATCATCCCCATGTACCTGCCCAGATTTCTGAGTCCCATAACGTGTTAGGAAGTGGTAGTTTTTGCACCACTACGTTTGGGGTGAGGAGGTGCTTGCCACACAGTGGTTGTAGCTGAGACAATTGGGGTAGAGATGGAGTGCGGAAAGGAGGGAAGGGTGCGGACACAGGGCTCAAGCAGCACTGCCAAGGCTTGAGAGGAAGCAGTGGAGAGGAGGAGGGACAGAGAAGGAGAGAGAGCATGGCCCTGTTGCTGACTGGAGCACGTGGGTGAGAGGAGATGCCAGTTAACGGTCTGGGGAGGGTTGGAGGAGGCGGGGTGTGGGGGGAATCACAGGGCCTGTCTTGGGCATGTTCTTCCCTCCTTTGCAGCTCGGCCCCTCCTCTTTCACCCACAGGGGCAGTCAGCACCACACCCTGAGCATCCATCTCCAAAGCGTCTCTCAGTTATGCCCTTTCTTTTCCGTGTGCCTCGTCGTTATCTCAGACCAAAGATTCACTCATGTCACATATGTGGGAGGGTACTTGTGACCAGACGTCAGGTCAGGTGCTGGGGACATACCCTTGGACCAGGGCAGATGCCGACTGCATCTGCAGGTGAGGAAGGAGGAGGAGAGGAGGGCCGGAGGGAAGTACCAGATAAGACAGGCCAGCGAATCAAATAGATCCAGTATCTGCCCTGCTGAGCAGCCCACCTGAGGGCTGATTTAAAGATCAGACACACAGGTAGCACTACAGTGTGCCAGGCACTGTCATCTGCAGCCTCAGACATATTAGCCCATGTCATCTTCTGACAATGCTGTGAGGTAGGTGCTCTTCTTGTTGATATGATCATCACACTCATCTTGTCTTGTAGGATGAGAAAAAGGAATCATGAAGGGATTAAATAGAGTCCCACATTCTTACAGCCAGTTGACGGCTGGGTTGGGCTTTGAACCCATAGGGTATTGGCTTTGATATCTGCTCTTAATCCAACTAAGAGGCTTCCCATCTAACGTGAAAGAAAGACTTGGGCCACTGAGGTGTGAAAGAAGGTGTTAGGCACCAAGATGTGGGGTGTGCAGAGGACTGTGGGAATGCAGTCTGCAAGGAAGACTTCCTAGAGGAGGTGTTCCTAATGCAGGATCCTAAAGGAATGAGTTGGTAGTTTTTGAAGCCAGTGGAAGCAGGGTCTATGGACGTCCAAGGTGTCAGAGGGAGTGGCAGCAGAAGGAGGCTTGCAGGGAAGAGGCCCAGTAGAGTGTCTGGGACACAGGGCATGCTAATAAGTTTGGACGCTATCATAAAGAAAAACAGGAGGGTCACATGATCAGATTTGTGTTCCAGAGGGATCATGGCAGCTGTGTGGGAACCAACATAAAGGGGCAAGAGATGAGGGTAAAGTAACCGTCATCTAGGGGAGAAAAGTCCCAGCCCAGACAGTGGTAGTGGCAGACAGCAAGGAGAGAAGGGGGTGGATTTCAGAGTTAGTTTGTATGCAGAATAGAGAGGAGGGGGAAGGCATCCTGTCCCGTGAGGCTGTGTGGCAGGTGAGGACAACATGAAGATAGAATGCGGGAAGGAGATCTTGTGAAGATGAACTTGGTTTCGGACATGCCACCGAAGGGGTGGCTGAATGTGTGCACCTGGCACTCAGGAGAGAGGATCGGGCTGTGGAGAGTGACTGGGTCTCTCCAGCCTGAAGCGGGCAGGCCTTCAAACCAGGGCATGGGCAAGATGCATCAGGAAGTGAGGAGGGTGGGTGGGGAAGGCCCAGAGCCTCCATGTGATTTAAATTAGGGCTCCCCACCCTGTTAGGAACTGGGCTGCACAGCAGGAGGTAAGCAGTGGGTGAGTGAGCAAAACTTCACCTGTTTTTCTAGCTGTTCCCCATCACTCGCATGACTGCCTGAGCTCTGCCTCCTGACAGATCAGCACTGAAAAGCCTGCTTCCATTTCCAACATCCTGTCTTTGTGGAGGATTTTCTGCAGTGACTGCAACCAAAATGAGATGATGGAGTAGATTGGACATAAGCAACTCATTTTGGGTGTCACTGCCTCCCATAACTCCCATGTTGTAGGAAAACAAGCCCAGGGCTCCCTCTGATTCTGCATGATGGTGAGTTGCATACAAATTTCATTATATAATACAATGTAATACTATAGAAATAAAGTGCACAATAAACATAATATACTTGACTCATTCCGAAACCATCCCCCGACCCCAGTCTGTGGAAAAGTTGTCTTCCATGAAACCGGTTCCTGATGCCAAAAAGGCCAGGGACTGCTGTATTAAAGAACCAACTGGGGAAATGGAACAACTGAGGGTGACTGACAAAAATGAACCCAAGCAGCAGGGAGTTTAGCAGAGAGCAAGAGAAGGAGAAAGGAGCTTGTAGTGTCTGACTTCACAGAGCTGGCAGGTAGGCAAGGACTGCAAAGTGTTTTGTTTTGTCACCCTAGCATCCCTAAATGTTTATGGTCTGGCTCCAAATTACTCTTATAGCCCCCACTTTTTCCAAGGCCCTGTGCTCGTATCACAACAAACTGGTGGGTTGCCACTAGCAGTTACAAAAAGGAAAGAGACCAAGAAATAATACAGGGCATTGCACACAGAGGTTCCAACTGTGTGTGTGTGTTGGGTATGTATATACATTGTGGGTTGTGGTAAAAAAAAAAAAAAGTTAAGAGCCCCTTCCTGTATCCTGTCATTCCTTTGTCTATGACTAAGTGTCTTTAGCTCTCTTTTCCACCTAGCCCCACACAAATGTCAACTCATCTGAAAAGACGTTCTTGATCGGCATTACTCCTGTCCTAGCACTTCGTCTCTTCCACATTCATTCATTCATTCTTCAAACATTTGTTGAGCATTAAAGTGTGCAGGGTATGGCGATCCAGCAGTGGACACAATGACAAAGGGCAGTTCAATCTTTGAAGGTAGGACATTTTAATGCACCTCTTTCTTTGTGTGCCCATTTCCCCTGGGCTGAATTAGAAGAGCCCTTCCCACCCCAAATGATGTCTGAGCGCATCCCCCATCTCCTCCATTAGAACATAACCTCCTTGTGGGAAAGATGCTCTCCCCTTCAGCTCAATCCCTAGAACCCAGCATAGGGCTTGCATCAACTGGGAACCATGACATGGGGGAAATAGTATAGACTTTGAGGTCAATATATCTGAGTTTGAATCCCAGATCTGCCACTTATTAGCTTCATGACCCAGGACATAATTTTGAATTAATTTGTTAATATTTATTAGTAAATGTTGTTGAGTTAGTATTATATCATTTAAAAATGTGAAACTTAGTGGGTCTGTGACTTTGAAAACAAGTTTTAGTTTTCATGCTTCACTCTGTACTTTGGCTTTTTACTGTGGGCTTTTATTTTATTTTATTTTAAGGATGTGGAGTACAATTCAGGATTAGGTATACAAGTGGTCTATTGTACAGGTAAAGTCTGGGCCTCCAACCCAGGACAGATTTTTAAAACATGTTGGGATCCTCCCTGAGGCCAATAATATTCAAGTCATGTAGTCCTTCCCTTGCCTGGGAGCTTCCCCAAGGGAGAATTTGCATCTGATTCATTCCAAGACCTGGAACCAAGGGTGAATAACTGTGTCATGTCTTGAGGATCCACAGTAGAAAGTTCTTCCTTGGCAGTCATGCTAGCCCAGAATCTCTCTCCCCCTTGGCTCCCTCTGCCTGAATCAAGAGAAAAGAAGGGCATCTCTTTAACAGACGCTGTCCTGCTTTCAGCCAAACCAATGCGGGGTCAAGCAGGTGCTTTGGTGACCTCTGCTGGACACAGAAAGAGAGGCTGCATGGCCCTGAGGGATCGCAGTAATTATACTAACCACACTTTGAGCCCTGCTACCTACCAGACACTGCTGTCAGTGAGGGCTCTGGAGGCGTTCACATTCTAACCACCATTTATTGTCTCTGTAACCTCGGGAAAGTTAGTTAAACTCTCCTTGCCTCAGCTTATCTGTAAACTGGGCATAATAATGGCTCTGCCCCTTCAGGCACTGGTGAGGTTTGAGCTGCTGCAAGTAAAGTGTGTAGCATCCTGCCGGAAACACAGTGATTGCTATGCAGACATTTGTAAAATTAAATTAAGGGCAAGGCCCCAGCCACCACTTGGTGCTGCCAGCTGTCAAGAAAGGAGGTCTGTGTTTAAGGCAGTCTCAGTGATGGGCCCCAGGGGTGGGGTTGCAGAGTCTCTCCACATTCCTTTGTTTTCTTCATTTATGCTTAAGGGAAAACTTCAGCAGCAGAAACCACAGGGGGAATTTTAGTTCTGAAGTGTTTGGAGCTGCTGGGAGTTTACACTGGAACCATCACTGTTGTTGAATGAATGAATGAAAGAAAGAAGTACCTTCACATGGGACCATGCTCTGAAGGAAATTAAATACACTATGACAGAGGGCAGCTTGATGGGGAAACCTAGGTAGTGTGGCCAGAGAAGGCTTCTGAGAAGAGCGCGTGCTAAGAACCACATCGTGAAAAACACATTTGAAGCTTCACTTCGACGCCCCGGATGCCCTCCTTCGTCAGCTCCTCTACCAGGGACACTGACCTCCACAGCCCCTGTGCTTGCCCCCATCTCAGTGGCCATGGCACTGCCTCTCCTTTGCCTATGTGTTGGTCTGCCCCTCCCTTGATGGGAGCACCTCTAGAGGGGGCCCTGCAGCTGCTACACCCAGTGATACCCACAGGACCCTGGGTGACCAGCACAGTGCGGCAAGCAGAGGAGTCCGAAAGAGAAGGAGTTGGGAGGCAGGCAGCAGGGGCCATCTGGGTGTCTATTGCAAAGGCCTGTAGATGCCAGCATGCATCAGAGGTGCCCGAGGTGTGCAAGCAGGGCCATGACCTAGTCCTGTGTGGGTTTTCACAAGAGAGATTAGCCTCCATTGTTCCATGGTGGTCCAGCATTTTACCCTCTTGTGATGGGTGACTCAGTGTCCGCTTGGGAAGCCTTCTCCTGCGTGCTGGGCTGGAGGGAGATCGCACAGCCTCCATGGAGCCATCGCTTCCTTCTCCTGCCTTGGCGTTGTCAGTCTCCAGGTCTTCTTTCCCGTGTTGGGAGTAGGTGGGGCAAGAAGCTGGGGCCTGCCTGCCACATTCCCACCACTGGGAAGCATCAGGAATACAAGGCCCATCCGCCTGGCAAACAAGGCGACAGTCCCTCCCTCTGAACTGGGATGCCACGCCCAACTGATCGAGGACCTGCTATGTGCCAGGCTCCCTGACGGATCAGCACACCCACACTGTACATTCTTTATGTATTTTTTACTTATTTTTGCTGTCTGTGTTCCTCACTGTGCTGTCAGTCCCACGAAGTAGGGGTATTTGTCACTTCACCACTGTGTTTCCTAGAATGATATCTGGCACAAGGGCAGCCCTCAGTGGATGGTTGTTACATAGATTGATAATTAAATGAGTCTTGTTTACTCTCATAACAGCTTCACTTTCCAGAAGAGAAAACTTAGATGATGAGGGGTTAAGTCTCTTACCCAGCATCCAGGCAAGAGTTTGGCACACAGTGAGCGCTTACCAGAAGCTAACTATCACAATTCCCTTTTCGTCATCCTCCTCACCTCCCCACTCCTGCCAAGAATGAGTCCTCCATGCCAGTTTCATGGACCTGGATTTCACCTCTATCCCAGCATTCCTGATCCCACTCATTTGGGCTGAGATTCGGTGTTTACCACAATGGGGGGTGGGGATGGCTGCAGAACAGGTAGGACCAGGGCATCCTGACTGGAAAGAGCTGGAACATGAAACTCGGGACGGGAAAATTGGCATCCCCCTCCTCCTGCTGCCAAAGTCCTATTGCCTGCCCTGCTGAACCACCAACCTGTTCATGGATTTGGGGGCACAGATTGTGGAGCAGGGTGCAAAGGGATAGTTCATTCCACAGATGGGGAGATTGTACCACAGAGCAGGTGTGAGAGGCTCCCACAGCACATGGCCAGCTAGTGGCAGAGTCAGAAAAGGAATACAGCTGAGGGCACCTGGACAACAGGCCCAGCTTTGAGTCCCGGCTCAGCCTCTTGCTGTGTGACTCAGTTTCCTCATCTGAATGGGGATGATAATAATAATAATGCTACCTCATGGGTTACAGCAGCCACATGTGTAAAGCATTTAGCATAATGTTTGGCATGTAGCACCCACTCAGCACACAACAGCTGTTTGATGATGATGGTTATGGTGATGATCCATTTGGGAAGCCAGCTATGTAGGGTCAGAAGGAATCTTAAAGATCACTGGGGCTACTGTTTCTCAAATTTCTGTGTGCATCCGAATTACTTCGCTACAAACAAAGATGCCCAGTTCCTCTCCTGATGTCCCAAGCTGGACTTCCCAGCAGAGGTGGGCATCGCTTCTCCACTCTCAATCAGCCGCCCAGGTGCCAGCCAAGTCTGGCTTCATCTGAGCACAGGCCTTTGGAACGTCCATCCAGTGTCCACACTGCCTCTATTCCATCCTCACCAAGTAGTGGCCAGCTGTGACCAAAACTCTCGAAGGAAGAGCACCACTCATTCCGGAGGAGCCCTGTGATCTGGGGACAACTATGGCTGGGACACTTTTTCCTCGTACCAGTGAGAGATCACCAGATAGAGGACAGAGGAATCAGAGAAGGGGAGAACAGGTCCCCACTCTTCTATGGGCCTTGGTCTCTCCAGCTTGGAAATGAGGCCAGGCATGCCAGCTCCAGGTCTGGGTCTCCCTGAGAGGGCTCGGTGGACTCCTAGGTTTCCTAGACATAAAAGTCTACACTTGGCTCTACGAAAGTACATATCTAAACGATGCTGTAGTAGAACTTAGTGAAAACTCCATTTTGTGTGTATGTGGGGGGGAGTGCACGAGGAGCTTCCCTATCAAGGAGTTGTAGGTTCCTCAAGTCTGAAAAACAAATCGCTGCTGACCTCGAAGAACCTGAGGACTCTCATCGTTTGTGAACCCACGAGTCTCATCAGGTGGGTGGGAATTTTTGTTGAATTCATGTATGAAAGTGTGTGTGTGTGTGTGTGTGTGTGTGTGTGTGTGTGTGTGTGTGTGTTTGTGTGTGTGTACATGTACTCTGGGGTTTGCTGGTGCCAGAATCCCCTGGAAGAGGGCTTGTTAACACACAGAGGAATGCCCACCCCCAGGTTCAGCTTTAGTCCATCTGGAATGGGGCCCAAGAATGTGTCTTTCTAACAAGCTCGCAGGTGATGCTGATGACCACTTCTAGCAATCCAAAAGGTAATAAACTACCCATGGGCTGGCAGGCAAGAGTCAGGTCAAGTTGGCCTCTGCCTGGCTTGCTCTGGAGCCCTAGTAAGTCCTTGGCCTCTCTAGACTCCCTACTTCCTGTTTGTGCAATAAGAAGTTTGGACAAGTCTAGTGCCTTATGCAGAAGCAAGCATAAGACCTGAGGCCTGGCTTGCTTTTAGGAGTCTAGTGCCTGGGTGTTTTATCTTGCCGGAGTCCAACTCCAGCGGTTCAGGACTTCCTGAAGGAGGGACAGCGTCAGTGCAGGAGAAAACACTTGGACACTGACTCTGCTGCAAGCAGGACAAATGATGATTTATTGTCTTTATTGTTTATACCCTAGATTTTGGCTTGAGACGAAAACATGTTTTTCGTTTTCGAGGCAATCAGTTTCAATTTAATGGACCAGACAGGCAAAGTATCTTTGTTCATCCTGTTTTGATCTTAAAACATTATCATCCTAAACATTAACTATAAATTTTATAAACTCCTAACATTTTCTAATGATTTTCATTTCTTAATGTCCATACAAAACTTACTTATTCCTGTAACTATTACATTATAAATCACTACCAAGTTCTAAGCACTATAATTGTCACATAGGTTAGCAAGTCACACCTGTGACCTTTACACAGCAATTTGCAACTAGCTGGGGTAAAACAACATTTTCAAGGTTTCTTAGCTGCAAGTTGGCCTGACTAGTCTTCCACAATGTTCACCTGGTATTTACAATCTGCATCAATTATCCCCTGCCAGGGAAACTGGGCTTTAATGTTTGTAAAACAAAGGGTCTCCAGGGCTCAAGTCATCACAATTACAATACCTTAACCAAATTATGATTCTCCTTAACAAAGGGAAGTAAAGCCAAGTGTGCTCTAATGGAAGAGAAGACTTCTAACAAAGCAAATCCTTCTTTTACTAAACACTACTATATGGTAAAAATTATTTTTCCCATATAGAACTCTTTACATCTTCCTACTCCCGGGTTTCCAGTGGGGAGATCAAGGGTGGAGGTAGAAGAAGCAGGGCCAATAGCTGCCCAGAGTTGCCTTGCAACCTGGGGTCTTTGGCCTTCCGGACACTGTCAACGTGAAGACCTCTGAGGCTGGCTCCTGACATTATCTGGGAAACTTTGTGTCCACATAGGTAATATCTGGATGGGGACAGTAGGCCGGGGACAAAGGCAGTCGAACTCTCTGCTCTGGGGAGGCCAGTTGGCAGGCACAGAAAGGCACTCTCTGATTTCAAATTCCATCTTGGTCCTGTGACCTTGTGTGCCCGGTCTCCAAGGCTCTTCCTTGTGTTGTCGGGTCACAGAGAAGTCACTTCTGGAAAGCACCTGGAGCTGGTGGGCATTTTCAGATTCATCTGTGTGCTCCCAGCCACACTTACCATGCTGGTTACAGGTCAGCTGACCGTGGGCTCCTGGTCACCTTGGGAGGAGAGCGCTTATCACAATTCCACCCCCAAGGTCTTCCTCAGGATAATCTCTGTACCGGGTGATTCATCTCATGGGCTGGGCCCTTCCTCTCAGGCCTGAAATATCTCCCTCCCTTCACCATTCCTGGGTCAGGCCCATGTCCCTGGCCATGTGACTTCCTCTGGGGATGGGCCCTGGGCCCCTGTCTGCCTGCCAGCCCTCCAGTCCCTGGCTAGTGACCCTTTCCAGGCCTGCCATATCAGGCAGGACTCAGCAGGGAAGGAGGAAGCCCACAGCTTGTTGGGCCTGGGAAAAAGTGCATCCCCACATCTGGCCCCCACCCTGGCCCAGCCACACCTCTGCCTCCAGTGGGCGGGGCTTCCCCCCCACATCCTGGCATATGCCTGCCAGTTTATCACCCAGTTGACACCTGGCACCCTGCCCCTCATGCACACACATTCCCTGGAGGTTTCTGGACCTTGCTGGGGTTGAAGTGTTGGCCGGTGTGCCCCTCAACTATATGGAGGCTGCATTTTTCTAGAGCCAAGGACAGTTCTTTGGAGAACAGAGGTGAACACACATCCCAGTTTCACTGTGGACTTGCTGTGTGACTTTAGGCAAATGAGTCCTCCTCTTTGGGTCTTAGCTTCCCTGAAGAAAAATACCTCGATCTCCAGTTGTTTTCTTTTTTTTTTTTGAGTTGGAGTCTCACTCGGTCGCCCAGACTGGAGTGCAGTGGCCACTCCCGGCCACCGCAGCCTCACCTGCTTGGCTCTGGTGATCCTTCCGCCTCAGCCTTCCGAGTAGCCAGAATTACAGGCATGCGCTACCACACCCAGCTGATTTTTTTATTTATTGTAGAGATGAGGTCTCGCTGCCCAGGCAGGTCTCGAGCCCGCAGACTCAGGCAATCCACTCACATCAGCCTCCCAAAGGCGTGGGATTACAGGCTGAGCCACCGAGCCCAGCTTCCAGTTGCTTTCTGAAGGAGGTGGGTCTGGTGGGCTCCAATGCTTGGCTGTGATGCTGAAAAAAGGCCAGGAGGCATTCCGGGCAAAGGGAAGCCAGAATGACAGAAACACACATGACAGAGATGGGGGGAGGCTGGGCCTGGTGGTGGGACCAGGCTCTGTTGCCAGGTCGGCAGCCATGGGTGCATTGGCTCTGGGTCTCCAATCTTATCCATCTCCCTGCTCATCTCTGATGACTGGACATTCTGTTCCTGAGACTCCTCTCCTCCTCTTGGAGCTTCAGGGCTGCCCTGGCCAGGTCAGGGCCCACCTCTTATGTCCCTCATTACTCCAAACTCGGGTTCAGGGATAGGAAAAGGTCACCACATCTCATCTGGCCCCCAGCTTTGTTAATTCATCTGGTGATCTGGCTTCTGGACGTCTTGTTCATGCAAAGCCCATGCAGGACATCCTCTTCTGAGGGAACTGAGGGGTGGTGGAGCTTGGAGGACCACTGCCTGAGCATCTCCACGACTGAGGTCAGAATGAAGGGAAAGTGGAACGTCAGTGGAGACATCAGACCTCCAATGCAGCCGTCAAGTGTCTTCTCAGAGCCTCGGTGATCCCAAGGACAACCAAATAAAGGCACTTTCACTTGCTCCTGAATAGTAATGATGTGGTTTCCCAATACAGTGTGGGCAGAGCAGGCTGGGAGATGGGGTGTCCCATCCCCTCTAGAACCTTCTGCCCTCAGGAATACTCATAGGCTACTTCAGCCCTCCTGGACCCCTGAGAGCCCCGGTTCTGCCAACCCTGGCTGTGTGCTCTCAGGCTAGTCTCTTGGCTTCTCTATGCAACCTCTTCCTCACCTGAAAAATGGTAGTAGTGATAGATACAACAGTGCCCAGAGATTAGCATTTTTTTCAATACACGTTAGTACTCCTTCCACCAAGGCAAACTTCCAGACAGTTAGCGCCTCTTATCAGATCCTTCCTGGTAGCCTCTCAAAATATACTCACATATACATTTTCTCATTACAAAACTGATGCACACTTACCATACATAACTGGAAGAGAGACAATGCTGAGAGGTAATACTCTCTGAGTGCTGCCTGCATGTCTCAACTCGCATCACAATCCTAGCAGCGAGACACTATTGTTATTTCTAGTTGTGGGATCCAAGGCGCACAGAAGTCCAATATCTAGTAGAGAGCAGAGGGACATACACCCGGATGGTCAGGTTTCAGAGTCCCTGCTTTTCACCCCATGTTACCCTGTTCCTCGGAAGAGAAACTAAAAATGCCCATAGTCCCCATCTCACAAGCACTGCTCACATTTCACATTGCTTTCTCATCATTTATCTATTCACTGAAATAGAAAGGCACACTGTGTGTGTGCCCAGATAAATAGAAGGGAAGTGAGCAACGCGTGCATAACTCCCACTGCTGAGCAGCAGAGGACCCCACACCTTAGTGGCCCTGACCAGACACCACTTGCTGCTTGCCCCTGGGGTCTCAGCCCAGGCGGAGAGTGGGCATTTGGGTCCCTTCCAGATGGGGACTCTGATCCACAGTGCTACTATGTGTGGAACTTCCCTTGGAGGATGCCCCAACATCTGGTGGATGTATTGCTAGGAGAGGGGCACTGCTAGGCCACAAGGCTGGCACATGTTCAGCTGTTGTCATTACTGCCAAATCTTTCCCAATGTGGCTGCGGGGACTGTCTGCTTCTAACAGCTGCCCGGCATCCCTGCAAAGACTTGCTATTTCCCATCTTTTAAAAAACCAGTTCTGATAAGTATGTAGTGGCATTATGTTTTCTTTGAATAGCATTTCTTAGGAAAATTGTCAAGCACACAGGAAAGGTGAAACAATTATCCTCTGAATACTTACCCATCACCTAGCCCCTACCATGGACAGTTGGCTGTATTCCTCATGGCCTGTCCACCCCTCTATCCACCCATCAACTGATCTTATTCGTGTATGCATTTGAAGTCGCAGCCATCAGCATGCTTCATTCTAAATGTTTCCCCATAGGTTATGTGTGTGGCTCTTTTTCCCTATGGTCAAATTTACACCCAGCAGCGTGCACGCATCCGAAGAGGACCCTCTTGGGCTCTGACAAGCCCATACATCTGAGAAACCCACACCCCAGCCAAGATTCAGAGCCTTGCTGTCTTTCCCTCTACTTCCCTCCTGCTACCTCATGGGTCTCAGCTGAGCTATGGTTTCCTCTAAGCAGCTTTCCCAACATGCCAAACTGGCTTCGACCCCTTCTTCTGAGTAGTTGTTCTGGCCACCATACTGAGGCCTTTCTGTTCGGTAGCTCCTAGGAGTGGTTTGGCACTCACAGCAACTGTGCTTACTCGCCCATAGTGCACTTTATCCTGTGTGCTGAACAGACTGTGGAAGTCTGACTTGCTATCCCAAAAGCACCATGAAGGGAGAAACCATGCCTATCTCCCTCTCTCTAGTGCTCTCTTGTTCTCATTTACCAGGGAACCCCATAGAATGTCATTTGGTAGATGCTCAGAGAGCAGGAGATTGGAAATCCAGTCAATGAAGTGGCTGAGCAGAGAAAGGGCCAGGGGAAGAGGGGTCCACACTCCCGAGTGGGAGCCCAGCCAAGCATTAAGGGAGCTGGGGCCTCTGTGGAGAGTTTCACAGCAGTGCCCACAGCCAAGGGGCTTCTGAGAAGGCGCCAACCATTGGGCACAGCAGAAATTGGGTCCAGTGAGAAGAGGGTAGAGCCTGAGGGTACTGCAGGGGAAGGCAGGCCTGGGCAGGGCCATCAAGGGGAGCAGATTTAGAACCTTCTTTAGAGCCGTGACCAGAGTCCTATCATCTGTGATCTCAACTTGGGGAAGGAAAAGAGCTGACCTACTATGGGGATCTAACTGTTTCTGAGCTGAGTATGCCCCAGGGAGGGCATCAAAGCGATGGGTCCACCTGCTGACACGGCCTGCCCTCGGATTCCACAGGTTTCCATGAGGTGAGCATCTCTCTGCCCTGACACCTGTATAAGGTATCTAAGACACCTCTTTATCACACAACCTGGGCCCTACATACCCCAACACATTGCCACATATGCTCCACACCAGCAGAGATGTAAGGCACTTTCTCAGGGAAATTTTGGCACTATAGAACTTGTATCTTGACTGCTGTGTCCAGGACGCTAACTCTGCGAGAAACATCCCTGCACAGTGCAGAGGGATATTCATATGTAACCATCAAAATAAGAAGGTTACTTAAGGTCCTTTTTATCAATGGAGAACCCAAGGCTCAGAGAGGTTGACAACACACCTGACATCGCTGAACCCATAGTAAGCGGATGAAGTGGCTCAGACCAACAATGTGGAATTCAAACTCTGCTATTCCCTGAGACCTGAGCCCAAGCTTGGGCTGCACTCCACAGACCTCCCTCCAGGATGGATGTAAGGGGAGGTGCAGGGGCAGCTCATCTCCAGTTGTCGGCGGACCTCTCCCCTGTGCAATGCAATCCTCCAACCTAAATGGTGACCATGTGGAGAACACTGCGGATTTCTTTCATAAGCTTGGTTTCTCTTGGATGTGGTTTGCACAGGGATTTCAGACACTGCCCTCTCCTCTGCAACATCAACCTCCAACAGCTCTGCACGCAATCACAGATACAGCAGCTTGTAAAACCACTTGGCACCACAGGAGGTCCTACAAATACTTCTGCCAATCAAGCTTCCTAAACCCTGCCGGCACCACACCACTCTTCTGGTCAAAGACCTTCAGTGGCATTGCAGGTCCTCCAAAGCCCTCCAGATTCTCAGATCCTGGCACTGGGAGTCACCTTGTATACAAGCACCACAGGTCAGCCCAGGTCAGGTCCTGTTGCAAGCATCCCTCCACCAAATGTTGTCTATCCCTGTTCCTTCCAATGCCCTGCTGGAATCTTACTCGATACTGACTTATTCAATAGCTCACCAGTCCTTTGGTTATCGTCATTGGGAAAGAGGATCATTCCCCTCTGGGCCAACTCTCCCAGCCTTGTCTCACAGGTGATCAAACTCCAGGTCATTGTGAGGCACACCCAGATCTTCAGTCCAGACTATGTGTGACCTTGGGCAGTGGCATAGCCACAGCTTCTTCATCTGACATGGAGCCCAATGTCAGTTCCTTCTACAATTTTTCAAGGTCTCAGTGGGGTCAGGTATGCAAAATGCTTCCCCTGCACCTGCAGGGTTGTCACTCAATAAACTCATTGCCACTGCCAGAGTCACCACGAATGTCACCACCAAAATCCCACGGGAGATGAAGAAAAGAGGTGCTCAGGAGGATTGGCCTTGCATGTCATGGGTGCTTCACCTCTGTAGCTAGCCAAAACCCCAATCAATAATACATTCTGAGCACCGACTACATTCCAGGCACTGAAACAGGCCCTTTGATGTCAAATTCTATCTAGATGACACTCAGCTCAGAGATATGGAAACAGGTTCAGAGAGGTCAGTCATCTGCCAAAGTGGACAAGAGCCATACCAGACTGCAGCTGCTGGAGGACAAAGAGAAAAATGCCACTGCTGATGGCATGGACCCTATGCTGCATCAAGTCCTCAAATTGGGAATCTGGGTGGTCCATATCTGCCTGCCTGGTCCTACCCAGCAGTGCTACCTTTCCTGGGAGTAGCTGGAACATGCCCTGGTTCTCCACTTCCACCATCAAGTCAAAGTTGGAGCAGTCATTCAGGGTGACCATCTCCCCAGCCCCGCCAGGCATGAGACCATTGATCCTCAAAGGCAGCTCCAGGGACTGGCCCATGTGTACCTACACCTGACATAGGGTGAGCTCCATGCTCCTGGACTCGATCACACACACCTGGAGGACAGGGACATGGCCTGAGCTCAGTCACCTCCATGGGAGAGGGAAGGCCCGTTGCATGGAATTCCTAGGAGCTGCTGTGGGCTGGGTACTGAGGATAGGTTCGTGGGAAGTATATCCTGGGCAGCAAGGTGAGTTAGGGGCAGAGCTGGCAGGGAAACCCACTCTGAACAGATGGCCTATGAGCTCCAACCTGAGAGCCATGTCAAAGGCAAACAGGCAGAGGTCTGAGACAAAAACTAGGGTAGTGAATGGGTAGTCTGCAAAGGACCTGAGGTAAACATCTGCTTGCCATGTGGAAGGAACAAGAGGGCCAGTGTGGCTGGAGTGTGATAAGTAGGAGGGAGTAGAAAGAGATGGGATCTAAGAGGCAGTGAGCCAGGTCACGTAGGGCGTGTGTCCCTGGAGGGACATCGGTGTTCACAGTGGCTGGGGCCACTAAGGGTTCCCATCACTGTGGCCTGTGTGTGTCAATCAGCAGCCAGGTGGCCGGTAGTGAGGCAGTGTTGAACATCCCAGTGAGAGAGGGAATGACTTGACCCAGGTGATGGGTGTGTTCTGAATATTCACTAACTGGATGCATGGATCACCTGACCAATGAGGGTGAGGAGAGGGAGCAGAGGCTAACACATCCACCAAACCAAGCATGGTGATCCCCAGACCCCATTCTGAGAGAGTTGCCAACTCCCTGGGGCCTCTGCACCCCTTGACTGGGAAGGCGTTCTCACAATCCTGATCACCTAACAAAGAAACTGGCTCGAGGGGTCAGGAGTGGGGCCAGGCTGCAGCATGGTGGAAGTGAGCATGAGCCCAGCAGTCTAACCCTCTGCCTCCTGAGAAACTGTCCTGAAGCTTCTGCTGAGAAACTGTACATGGGGTGGCACATTTACTGAGAGGGGAGATATGGGGTAGGGGACCCCAATTTATCCCCATATGGGACCATTATGTCTCATCTCAAGGGCATCTGTTAGTACTTCTCTTAGACTGGACTTCACACAGCAGAAAATTGGATTTGCCTGTCTGCCCATGTTCCCAATATGCTAAGAGCAGGCTGTGACTGGACAATATGGGGCTCCCCTTTCTTCCCCAGATGAAGAAACAAAGTGGCTGTGGTCATGTAGGCTCAGGGGCTGCCACTCAGCATCAAAAGTCAGGCTCAGGGCTGAGCTGGTGGCTCATGTAATTCTCAGTACTTAGGATGGCCAAGATGAGAGGACTGCCTGAGTCTATGAGTTCAAGACCAACTTGGGAAAAATGGCAAGACTCATCTCTACAATAAATAAAAAAATAAGCTGGGTGTGGTGGTGCACACTTGTAGTCCCCACTATTTGGAAGGCTGAGGTGGAAAGATCACCAGAGCCCAGCAGGTTGAGGCTGCAGTAGCCAGGAATGTGCCATTGCACTCCAGTCTGGGCGACAGAGTGAGATTCAAACTCAAAAAAAAGAAAAAAGAAAAAAAAAAGCCACAATGCCATGGAAACACCCGATGGAATGTACACAGAGGAGGGGCTATCTGTACCTTTATTGTATACTGATAAGTGCTGGTCTTTGGTTACCATGGAAATGTTAAGATGCTGGGATGGAGGGTGATGGGGATGTGAATGTTCACTTCCTGCTGGTTCCACACAGGTACCTGTAAGCATGTGAACCCCTACGCCTTACAAGGAGTGAGGTCACCACACATCACCATGACAACCAGGTCATCAGCAGTTTTTTCCGTTCTCCCAGACACTCACCCCTCCCTGGGGATCAGGCCACCAAAGTGGATTTTGTGCTTTTTGGAAAACTGGAAAGGAAGATGCCAGGAACTTTGCAACCTTCTCGGTCTCCATGAGCATGGCTTTCCAGGGCTCTGGAATGGCCACTCCCATAACTGCTGCCTGAATGAATCCTCAGGGCAGCTCTGGCAGAACAGCAGTGGTTGTCCCCACTTTATGGAGGGGAAACTAAGGCTTGGTGTTCTAAAACAACATCACCAACCCCCAGTGATGGGGTGACCAATTCTGCAGGAAGCACTGTCTAATGCACAGACTTTTCTTTCTGCTATAGCCTGCGGCCTCTCACAGAACTGGGGAAGCTTGTGCATGCTGAAAAATGAGAACCCCCACACCAGTTTTCTACTTTGTAAAATACCACTTCCACCTACATTGATTGACCTTGTGAACACAAAGGCAAAAACAACTTGTAGGACTGAAGAAGCCAAAACAAATGCTACTGAGTCCTGGCTGGGGCACAGCTGGACACACAGCCTGATGCTGTTTCTCCAAACAAGGGTTTCTATCCCCAGTCCTTGGAGCCACAGGCTACTTTGACAGGGCAGGGAAAGGTGAGGAAGAGGGCACTCTGGCTCAGTATGGGAACAGGAGAAACCCGACAACCCCAGTTGTACGTAGCCACAGGGCAGCTTAGGACTGAGTCCAGAGAGGGAAGGACCTCCCCAAGAACCTGGAATGGGGTGCAGCCAGACTAAACTTGGGAATCCCAACTCCCAGGGATGTATGTCCCCACCTGGACTGACAACCCTACCTGCAGAGGCAGGATTTGTAGGTAAAGGGACAGAGGAAGGGGACACCAACTTGCCTGGTCCACCACAGAGGTGAGGGCTACACTGATGGCTGTCTGGCCCCTCTTTATTGTCCTGACATGATGCCCATTGTGGGGAGACAAGAGCACCTCAAAGAGCATAGGAGGAAGCAGGATTTCAATTCAGGTGTTCTGGAAGGCAAGCAGGGTGGGTGAAAGGTGCCTCTGAGGTGACTCCAAAAAGTCAGAATTAAGGCAATAAACAATAGGGCAGTCCAGGGCAGGCCAAGGGGCCATGGGGCTTGGAGGTCTCCACAAGCAGACAGGTGGGCTGGACGGAGCCATGGGACAGAGCTCTAAGGACTCTGGCCTTGGACCCTCCCAGGCCACCCTCCCTGCTCGACCCATGACCCATGCTCCTGGGCAGTGCCCAGTGAGGTGCTCATGGCAGCTTCGAGTCAATGAGAAGGGGACAAGAGAGCAGCAGGCAAAGACCATCTACCTCCCCATTTCCATCTCCCTGAGCCCTGCTGCCTAGACACCATCTCCCCTACAGCTCTGCAGAGGGTCTGCTGCTCAGGCCAGCCTGTGCAGACTCAGGGTTCCTGAGTTGGCCCAGGTATGCCAGGACATGTGTCTCCTGCACACCCAGGAGCACCACAGGGAGCAGAGGACCCCTCCTCGGTCTACCCATGTGGGAGCACCTGTTGCTCTGAGGGTTGCTCTTCCAGCAGCTGCCTCAGGAGACAACCCTACCATATCACACTAGCAGGACCGGAGTGGGCACGCACATCTGACAGGTAGACTTTGTTGCTGGACTTGTCAAACATTTTGATGGTGATTTCATAGAAGCGGCCAGTCTCCAGCACCCACCTGTCACCAGGGTAGCTGGTGAACCCTAAGAAAGGCAAGCAAGGGAGCCTGAGCACTCAGACCTCAAGGGCAGCGGGCTGGACAGCAGGATGCAACCAAGCACCATCAGCACAGAGGCCCCTCATCGCCCACCAGGAAGGCCCTGCAACTATTTACCTGGCCTCCTCCTTAAGGAAGGACACACTGCTGAGGAGGGTGACAACTAATGCCTGCCATCAGCCCTAAGTCCTGAGCTCATCTCCCCAGGGCCGACTCTGAACACAGCCCATGCTGTGTTCAAAAGCTCCTCAAACTCCAGTCTGTCCTCAGTGAGCCCGTGCTCAGAATCCACAGTGGCTCTACACCCAGTCACCGTCTACCCTCGGAACCCTCAGTAGGCCAAAGCTATGAAACCACAGCAGGTCTATGCTCTTCATAGTAGGTCTACCCTCTGAACCCTCAGTAGGTCTATGCCTGAAATCCTCAGTAGGTCTACATGAGACACCCTCAGCAGATCTATGCTCTGAGGCCACAGTGGGTATACACTCTAACTTCTCAGTGGGTCTATACTCTAAACCCACAGGAGGCTCATGCTCTGAAGTCTGGCACTGAGCGCCCTTCCTTGTGAGACAGCCCTGTCCTCTCAGGTCTCTCTGCCCTCTTCCTACGTGGGATGGCATGACACTTGCCTCCCCTGTGATTCCCTGTGCTTTCTCACCTCCATAACGTTGGTTAAGAAACTCCCTTTGAGAAAGTGCCTGCCTTAAATATCATCTGTTAGACTCTTCCTCTCCCCCCTGCCAAGTCGCAAGCCAACTGTTCACATCAGCTTAGGGCATCCCTCTAACTGAGCTGACAGTCACTGCAAAGGTCAGGCCTGGCAAAGTCCTGTTACAGAAACCAGGAGGGGATGAGCCCCACCACTGTACTCTGTCTCACTTTTTGCCTGATTGAGCCTTCCACCAGCCCAGCTCAGCTCACTCTCTCCTGTCCAGGGAAGGGCTGGTGAGCGGCCTAGGCCAGGGTACAGCTGAGTGCAGATGGCCCCTCCCAGGTGGCAGAGCTGACCAGAGTATGGAGCTGCTGCTTCCTCTGCATTTTTTCAAACTCACGTAGTCACACATGAACAACACGTAGGAGGCCCGCACTCACCTAGGTAGCCAGGTTCTACCACGTAGATGGTGCAGTTTGGTAGCCTAGAAGTACCCTACATGTAAAGACCTGCATTCTTTACTAAAGGACAAGACACAGGAAGCAAATACACCAGCCAGCAGGCTGCAGCATGATGCAGATGCTCAAACAGCATCAAGACATCACATGGGTGGAAGAGGAGATGAAAATGCCTCTTGGCCTAAGGATTTTTTCAGAGTCTGAAGGGGTCCAGCCCCTTTGCCAGGTCGTGAGATCTCCTGAAGGAGAGACAGATAGGCGAAAGACGAAAATCTTATACTCGGACACCTGCTTCCTGAACAGATGAAAATTTAATGTTAGTTAACACAGAGCTTTTGTACCATTCGTAAAGGGGCAAGACAAAGAAAATTCCTTCACGTACATATGCTTTAA